>NW_024412447.1:12649824-12775889 GCF_014898765.1 Herpailurus yagouaroundi | reverse complement strand
GAAGGAAGGAAGGAAGGAAGGAAGGAAGGAAGGAAGGAAGGAAGGAACCAACGAACCAACGAACCAACATGTAACACAGGCTTGAGTCTTAAGTCAATTCATGGGGTTGATATGTGTACTTTACTTAAAATGGCTAAAACCTACACCAAAGAAGGGTAAGGGCATAAAGAAAATGAATTAGATTGCTTCTTAATAAACTGGAGGCAAACAGTATGAGAGGAAAAGAAAAAAAGCCCACTAATCTCTGACTAATGGAATGTTAAATAAAACACTGGTACAAAAATAAGGTATACACTACTGTGTCAACATCACAGAACAGATATTCCGCAGAAGCATACTGTGTACTACCTACTTCTCTCTCCAAATAAATCAAAGGGATCTAATCCAATTTCAAGAAAGGATATATAAATGATAACTGACAAAACCCTGCCCAAAAGGAATCTTACATGTCAGGTAAAATGCTATATAGGGACTTACTTGGTTATGTAAATAGGAAGGAAAGTGAAATCACAGCCTGTCTTGCCAGCAACTCTATCACAAAAGAGCAATCATTAACCTCTATCACCTACACAACCTCACTTCTCTGAAAGCCTTGTCACCAACAGAAATTACTTCTTCTGGTCAATCATGTCTCTTAATCCACTGAAATAGAAGCTTCATGAGAGCAGGAACTTAATTTTGTGTATAACAATATCCCCAACACTAAAATAACACCTGGCTTATAACCGAGGCTGAATGAGCATTTGTTGAATGAATGAGGAAATGAGTGCGCAAAAGCGGGAGGAGGGAAGTAATTGAGGAGAGAGGGAGAATTTTCTGTCTTTGGCAAAGTCCTACATGTCTTTACAAAAGCTGCAGAGTCCAATGGCAATTCAGCCTGATTTTTCTCACAATTTGGGGGTTTAAAATATGAAAAACAAAGGTTTTATTGTTTTTTTAGTCACCCCAGAGCAAATACTGACTTTTAAAGCAAAGAATTAGGTGTATCTCCATTCACTTATTCAGCATATGTTTACATTCTATCCCACGATGTTCCAGGCACCAACACTATGCGCAGGTGAAGGAACAGAAAACACGCCTAGGCACAGAAAAAGAAGATCTTGTCAGCCTCACCGTCAACAGCACTAAGACATCGATCTACCTGATTTCCCGATCAAAACCAGCAGTCACTAGCAAATCAGCCCTGCATCAGGGCACAAAGTTCAATGCTGATTGGTATTATTCAAGACGAACAAATCGAAAAAGGTGACAAAAGCATAAAAGAGACAAGGAAAGATGCAACGAAGAAAGGTAAGAAGAACAACTGGAGTTGTCTGGCCTACAGAACAAGGCTGATTTCATGAGAGGCTTCAAATACACAAAGGGCTTTTACGAGATAATCCTGAGCATTTCCACGGCTCTCCTTTGTGAGTAAGGCCTGTAATAGGCATTTCCTTCTATTGACTTCAGAGATGCCTTCCTCAAGTCAGAAGTGAGTGCCAATATTTTGCCTGCTGATATGTAAGCAAGGGCTTAGCATTCCTAAAACACACAAATACCAGTTTCCTCCTTCCTAGGCTTTAGCAGGCTGTCTGCAGGCATTTCTTTCCCATCCTATAATTTCTTCTCCGCCTTTGTTAAAACCATAAGCACATCTGCAAAGACTAAACATGACACTGTAAATGACTGCCACTTCCTCCCCCCCACCCCAAATACTCCCATACTCAGCACCCTGGCTACACAAACCAGCTCACTTCACCAGCATCTTACACAGGGTTTCCATGGGGCAGGTGGCCACCTCACTACCTACAGCTGCCAGCCGCATACCCACACAGGCCAGTTGTCAGTTATCCTGACTCCACGGCTTGTGGAAAGAAAGCAGTAGACGGCTGGGGGTTGGCCAAACTGTGGTCTCTGTCTGCAAGGCTGGGTTAAATCATGATGGTGCATAGCACACAGGGACAACTATTAGCCAAATACGGAATCATTCAGGTTTGTAGTTCAGCATCTCTCCAACCCCCAGCCTTTCCTACCCCTTCCCAAGTGTTATCCCTCCAACTACCATCACAAGATGCCCAGTGATCTATTTTCTGATCCCACGTGCCCAAAGTGTCAACCAATAAAAGACAAAGCTCTAGACTCATTCCTAGGCCCCACGGTAACCAACAAACCAATGCATCCACCTCTCACAAAAAAAAACAAAAAACCAAAAAAACAAAAAAACACCAGTATCAATAATCAAGAGAGACTGCTAGACAAGGAATGGGGACAACAATACAATTAACAAGGATTTCCCATGGTTCCCATCATAATGTTCCTCTTTGTGTCAACCCGAGTATCCCCATGGCAACAAATAATAACATTAAACTCATAAAATCAAATAGCAAAAAAGAAGCTGGGTTAAAGTGAGAATTCTTCTAATTATTAAGCTCAGCAATATAACTCTTACAGCAAAGGAAATAGTTTATTGGTGAGATCTTTTTCAGAGACAAGTTTCCCCACCCTTACTCCAATCTCCATGCTTAATGAAGATGATTAGTTTTTGGTGGGAGTGACTATTGTTTTAATTAAAGACTATGAAGCAGGAGAGAGTCGGCTTATAAAGGAAACCCCAAGATACCACAACGCTCAGTGCCACCATCTCAGCCTTAGGCACCTGCCTTGCATTCCATCTCCATTACAGTTTTTCCTAATCTACCAACTAAGACACTGGATGTATAAAATGGGGCTGGCAAATTCTTGTTTGCAGCGAGACTACAAGCTCAAAATGGTCTGTTCTCCAAACCTCACCTCTGCCAGCCCTCCCCCAAACCGCTGACAGGCGACCCTGTCAAGTCACTTAACCTCCCTGTGTCTCTAATCTCTCAGCTGAACAATTAATTGTGTTCCCTCATCTCATGGGAATGTTGAAAGAGATCACTATTAATAGACTAGTCCTTGCAAAGTTATTTGCTAATGCAAAACCTCTGTATGAGGCCTGTGTCCTGGGGACCATAGTGAGGTCTTACGGAAAGAAAAGACTCAGGGGTTGATGGAATCAGATTTAAATATCCATCCGACAACTTCTCAACTGCCAGGGACCTCAGGCAAGCTACATATCCTGTAAACTTCAGTTTCTATATTTGCAAAATGGCAAAATATACCACCTTCCCCTTGCTGCTGTTGTGAGAATCGGATGAGCTAATGTATGTGGAGTACTTAAAGTTCCTGGCACAAAGCAGGCACTCAAATGTCGGTTTCCTCTGCACTTATAAAACCTCTTGCAACTTCTCCTTGACACTCAGGCTGACAATGCCCTAGATGGGCCCCACGGTCTCCCGCCTGAGTTCCCAAACCAGGTTTCTATGTTCCTGTTTCCAGTCTCATCATCATCCATCCTTCATGATCTATCTTGCCATGAGTGTGACCTTTGAAAATGCATCTCTCATACTATTCCCTGCTACTTAACATTCTCCAACAAATCCCTACATCCTACAGGGTTAAAGTCAAAAGCCTCATAGAGATAGAAAAGACCTTTCACTACCTGGCACTCGCTGACTTTAACCCCCACCTCCTCCAAACGGTCCTTTGCTGCTCTCCCTACCATATTATGCTCGTCATCACCTCCTGGGGCCTCCCCATGTGCCACATGTCATCCCCACCCTTCTTTGCCACATGAGCTCCTCTCCCTACACAGTGCTGGGGTTTGCAACCAGAGGCCACGGAGGGAGGTGCTTGGCATTGACTTTCCTCAGCCTCCTCTTCTGGTTTAGTTCCTCTTCTGGTGCACTCGGCACACAGCATCACAGTAGGCGGTAAGAAGCAACACAGATCCGGCTCTGTCTTCCTAAAGGTCACTGGAAAGGATGTCCCAGCTGAGGCAAAGGAGAGCAAGCCACTGTTAGACCGTGGGTGCACAGCAGAAACCAGTCTGGGGCACGCGACAGCTCAGCATGAGCTCACCTACAGCCCCACGCCCGGCCCGCACATCTGAGAACCTGAGCTCAGGGAGTACTGCCAGCTCCCCCAGAAATCCTGGGAGCCCCAGTGTCTTGTCTTCTGGATACAAGCTCACCAGCTATGGAATGGAGACAGAGCTTCCTTGCGTTAGAGGGTATTTCCTGAGCCTTAATATTTGGCACCACACCACAACCGACTTTTGGATGAGCACTGCTGCCAGCTCAGTGATGAAAACACCACCCACAGTTCTGGAGTTCCCTGCCGACTTACAAAGGTCTTTCACAAACATCACCCGTACAGAACCCTCACAGCATCCCAAGTTACTGGCATCCCCATTTTATGGGGAGCAGAGCCTAGTTCCTCCCTGGACCCACCCGCCATGCCTTGTACACTCAGAACTGTCCGGCCCAGGAGCCCCTGAGGAAAAGAATTAACTGAGCCTCTTAGGAACTTGGCAGCTTCCCGAATCACTCCTCTCGTCCTTTTCATGGAGCGCAAAAACAAACAAACAAAAAACAGGTCAACGGGAACAATTTCCAACTCACTGGCGCAAGGTAGGAAAATGTGCGTGTTACATGTATCCAGATGCACCCAAGGTAAAACCACATGAGAGCAAGCCAAGCCAGGCGATCCCTGCAAAGAAGTGGAAAGAAACCCCCCTTTCTGCACTTCTTCTGTGCCAGGCACTGTGCTTCCCATTCTCATGTTATATCATCATACAGCATCTTTCCAACGGTGAGGTAGCAATTACCATCCCTAACTCATAATGATTAAAAGCTGAGGTGACAAGAGGCTGACTGGCATTACACCATTCAATGGAGCCAATATCTAAACACTAGATATTCCTTTATATATATATATATATATATATATATATATATATATACACACACACACACATATATATATGTGTATATATATATATTTTTTTAAGTAAATTCTACCCCCAACAGAGCTCAAACTCCCAACCCCAAGATCAAGAGTCCCATGCTGTACCAACTGAGGCAGCCAGGTGCCCCATAAACCCCAGATATTTCTAAACTCTACGCAGTACAGAGTCCTTGTTCAGGACACATGGCTTCCTTAGAGAAAGGTATGCTGGAGATACACAATTACAAGTTAATATCATCTAAAACACAAATAGCAGCCACAGCTCCAGCCCCGCAGCACACTGCATATCCAAAATACTCCACTTCATTTCTAATTTCCCTTCTAATTTCCTGAGAAATTTATATTAGTCCCATCTCTTTACCCATCGATAAAGAATGCTTTCCTCTCTAAAAGTCATATTTTTCCATCAATGACCTGAAGGACTAGAGAGCAAAAGAACACTTATGAAATTGACAATTTTCCATCCTCTCAAAGATTAATTCACTATAGTTACCCACGAGTGTCACAATTTCAAGAAACCATTTTTTAACCCAACAATTATCCTGATCAAAATAAGTCTCACACAAGATTCTGACCTTAAATACTGAGGGTAAGCAGCATTGATTAAAAGCCTTAAACTTATCCTTTTATTGGCAAACACATTCAGGGGCAGTTTATTCACGGCATCTGGTTCAGAAATTAGATACAGAGTTAGCTGTAGATTGATTAGTGCTTAGTATAAAGAAGAAAAAGACTAATTCCTATATTATTCCTGGCTCAGCAAGCGACAGCCTTGGCTTGGATCCATGACAAGGGGCCGAGAGAGACTCCAGGCCCCATCTGTACAACAGGAAAGCCGGGCAAGCCAAAGCTGTGTTCTGACAAGTCATGTTTCCTCCCACTGGGAGACTGAACACCTCTGTAGAGAGCCAGGGTCCACCCCAGCCTGTTCACTCTCCCAGCCGGCAAACATCCCACTCTTGCTACAGAATACACTTCAAGGAACCAGTTCCACCTCAGCTAAACTCAGAGAAAGGCTCCTTAGCCAGCACTGGGGCCCTGTCTGAGCATCTAAGGAAGAGGAATTAGGGCACACTATGGAAGAAAGGGGCAGAGAGGTAATGGGGCAAAGTAGCACCTGTGCTGACTGACCACCGTCATGATAATACTTCTAGTGAGTCCTGTGTGCTGGGCATTATAACAAACACTTTATGTGGATTAAGTAACACATTTAATCCTTGCAACTCCATTAGATAAGTACTATCGTATCACCATTTTTAAAACAAGGTACCTGATGAGGACACAGAAAGGCTAAGTAAAGTCCAAGGAAACATCCAGCCACTAGTGGTGGAGATAGGGTTCAAACCTAGGAAGTCTGGGTTTTAGACTCTTGTTATCATAAACCCTGTACTGTACTTTCTCAAGATGGTACCTGGTAATATAGTTGCCATAAACTGAGTAAGCACCTGTGTTGTCGATTTCTATGTGGTTAAAAAGTTTGTAAACTGAGAAACAATCCTGTAAGTTCAACCACTACTCAGTTAAGGCCTGAGGTTCAGACAAATAATCCTAACCTTTCACCCACCCACCTCCAAAAAAAAGCATCACTTAAACTTGACAATTACTTTTGTTTTCCTGGTGATTTTTAGTAAACTCTCAAAGAAGATGTGCAATTCACTTTTCTAAAACAAAGTTTTGGCCTGTACTGCATGCTATTATCCATGCTCCTTATCCTCCAATGCCCTCCTATTTTGTTCCTTCCATACTTTCCACTGCTGGTTATTACAGCACAACAGGTTCTGAGGACTGGAAGCATCGGATTTCTATTTTAGCCTACTCCCTAATCTCTGGGTGACCTGTGACAAATAAGTACCACAATTCTTCAAAACTCTGTCCTCCCTAATCCGTAAAACAGAGCTAATGCCACCAGCCTCTGTGGACCATTCAGCGAAACGGTGCTTATGAAACACCTGGCTCATAATAGGCTATCAATACTTGTTAGCACCCACTCTGCCTCCTCCCTTGGGTCAGACCTTCAGCCTGAACACCAAGAGCTCCAGGAGCCTCCACTCTGATTTGCCCAGCTCCCCACCCACCTCGCCACATAGTCACACACAAACCAACTGCAGGGAGTGACTTCTGTGTCAGCAAGTCTTAAATTTGAGCCTCATCATAAACAGAATGAGAAAACAAGTGAATGCACCAAGTGTATTACAGAGGCTACACAAATGGGGGTTATTGTCACAACCTGAATATCTGCAAGGTATTCAGATTCCTTGTAAACTCCTCCTCATCCCCAGGCCCTGCATTCCAGATACTTCTCAACTTGTCTGTTCAACCAGCCCCTTCAGCCCCATTCAAAGAATCCGATGTGGCCCATTCTTTTTCTGTAGCTCTCCTGCCTCCTCCTTTCCTGCCTGTAATGCCAGGGTGGTTTTTAAAACAAATGAGAATGGCACTCAGGAAGCAAAATGAATTCACTTAGCTCTGTGCTCCCTTCTCCCTTGCTGTTATTTATTTTTGTGTATTTCACTAGAAGCAACATTTGTCAACATGGCAGCCCAGAAGCCGCAAGCCAGAGAGAACCGTTTTTGTATAAAACAAATAACGTAAGCAGTGCAGGAGTGGTTTTGAATAAAGCTGCCATATGAACGGCCACAAAGTGCAAAATGGTGAGACCCTGTGTTGGGCGCAGCAGCTGCTTTGACACCAAAAAATAAATACTTTAGAGGGGGAAAACCAAACTGACTATTCACAGAGAAATTTAAAGAATTTCCAACACATGATCCAGCAACAGCAAAACTGGCATAGTCTACAACTAAAAAGAAGACAAAAGAAAGTAGGGTCTTCAAGGGGGGGAAGAGGGTGGAGGGACAACAACAGGGATCGCTCAAGGGTACAGGGATGAAAATGTCCTAATACTGTGGTGATGCTTGCACATATTTTAGTAAATATACTAAAAGCCACTGAATTGTACATTTTAAGTGGGTGAGTTCTATTGTATGTGAATTAGATCTCCCAGCTGTTCCAAGGAAGGCGAGCAGAGGCTTCACGGGAATATAAGTGGGGAGAAAGGAAACATAGCCTGAATCGCCCTCCCTGACCTTCAGCCTGAAATGCACCAGCCTGACATGTGTGTAAGCCCTGCACTAAGAACACGGCATGTGCCATGCCATTTAGTCCCAACAAACAACTAACTCTTCAGATAGCATTCCCAAGTGCAGTGTGGAATCTAGGGCTCAGACACATCTAAGGTGACCCCGCTTCTGGTCAGGTATTTGTCACCAAGGCCCACACACTCTTTCCACCTCACCCCAGAGCCTCCCTGGTCACATGGTCAAATCACTGAGGAACAGGGTGATTTTTTTTCTCCAATAAATAAAACTTATCCATAAGCAAATTGATTTACTGAAACTAGTCACAAGAGCTTTCTGATACACTGACCATTTCTCTCTATTCCTCAAAAGACACCAAGAACAGGCTTGTTTGGGGCGGGGGGTTGTTTTGTTTTTAATGTTTTATTGATTTTTTAGAGAGTGGGGGGCAGGAAGGGGTGGAGAGAGAGGGGCACAGAGGATGCGAAGCAGGCCCCGTGCTGACAGCAATGAGCCCAACGCAAGGTTCTAACCTACGTACTGTGAGATCATGACCTGAACAGAAATCGGACGCTCAACCAACTGAACCACCCAGGTGACCAAAGTTTGTTGTTTTTAATGACACAGTTTTCTCTATGAACCTGACTCACTCTACATACAGTGTTGCCCTCAGGGACTCCCAGGACAGCTGGGGCACCTGTTTGGCCCAAGTTGCACACTTGTATTTTAATAGCTATCGTGTCTCTTCCTCCTGCAGTCACTGAGCATTCCTTGTAATTGTCTATGCATCATCCAAATATAAAATGCCTCTTTCAACCCGTATATACGTGATTAGGGAAGGAAGGGACCAAAGGAAGCTTCACCAGTCACTGTTACTACGAAAGTAAAATTCAAGAATTTTGTGAAAGCTATTTGTCAGTCAATGGCCTTTTCAATTTTATAACCAGGCTTTCAAAAGTTACCGGTCATACATCGGATCCATGGATAACTGAGATTTTATGACAATTAATAATGATTACTATTAAATCTGACTTTCATGTGACTTTTAATTTTTGCAAACTACCTGGTTACACTAGCCTTTTAAAAAATTACAGATGTGGTCCCCCACATACCTAATTTTCCCACCTACTTTATTCCTCTGTACAGATGCCTTATCTAGGAAAAGCTTTATCCTAACAGTGTGTGGACTTTCCTGAGATAAGGAATGTAAAAGGCTGTTTTTAAAAACTTTTTTTTTTAACGTTTATTTATTTTCGAGACAGAGAGAGACAGAGCATGAACAGGGGAGGGTCAGAGAGAGAGGGAGACACAGAAACCAAAACAGGCTCCAGGCTCCAAGCTGTCAGCACAGAGCCCGGCACAGGGCTCAAACTCACGGACCGCAAGATCATGACCTGAGCCGACGTTGGGCGCTCAACCGACTGAGCCACCCAGGTGTGCCTAAAAGACTGTTTTTAAAGGGAACATGATCTCTTCCTCCCATGCTGAGATTCTGTTAACAAGAAGGCTGACCACAAAAAATTCAGTAAGTCAAATTTCATATTAAGAAATCATTCTATCTAGATTGGATTTGGCTTTAAAATCTTTTTAATTTGGAAAGAAAACAACTAACAATGCTAAACCATCTACTACTCTACCTAGTACAGAAACCCTGTGAAGTCTGCATGCTTCATCCCCATTTTACAGATGGAAAAAGAGGTCTAACAGAGATCTGGGAACCTATTAGCCAAATTCTCTCTCTCTCTCTCTCTCTCTCTCTCTCTCTCTCTCTCTCTCACACACACACACACACACACACACACACACACACACACACACTAAATGGCAGGTCTTAGCTTTGAACCTGAATCTGTTTAAGAGCCAATCCAGTACTGCAAGGTGGTAAATTCTTAGTGAGCAACTTGCTCCCGTATAAAATAGAACTGATAATACCTTGAAACCATCCTGAAAAAAAAGCAAACAAACAAAAAAAAAACACAAGATCATGTTCATAATGCGCACAGTCCAGAGATTACATTCAGCAAATTATTCATGTTTTGTTTCCATCACATCATTTTATACTTCTGCGCCATATTATAATAGCCAGCCATTACTGAGAACTTATTATGTGCAAGGTACTTTTCTGAAATACCCCACCTGAGGTCACAACACAATGGCACAGGTGGGATTCAAACCCAGGCAGTCTGTTGTACGCACTATTTTGTTAGGCAGAAGTACAGAAAGCTGACTTTGCAGATAACAATATCAGCTCCCATTCACTAAAGCCATGGTTCTCAAAGTGTGGTCCTTGGACTAGCAGCACTGGTGTCAACTCGGAACAGGAAAATAGAAACATGCAAATTCCTGGGCACTGTCCCTAACCTCCTAAATCAGAAGCTCTGGGGGTGGGCCAGGCATTCTGTGTTTTAACAAGTGCATCACAGTCACCTGGAGGTCTTGTTAAAACACAGATTGTTGGGCCCCAATGATACACATGCTTAGGTTTCTGGCAGAGGCAAAGAATCCAGATGATGCTCAAACACAAAACTGCTAACAATGCCACGCTCTGCTACACAGCTCTAGTTTCTCTTTGGCCACCAGCCATCTGCACTCAGTTACGAAGGTGCAGACTTACAATGGCTGAAATGGACGTCCCACCTCCATCATCTGAAAATGCGTGTTTGCCCCCATAAACTCCATTCTCAACACCGTAGTCAGAGTCTACTTAACACTCGCCCAGTATGGCTCTACCTCTCATTCAGCAAAAGCCAAAGTCCTTACAGTACCTACAAGGCTCAATATGATCCATGACAACTCCCCCGCCCTGCTGCCAACCTCTCCCTGGACTCTCCTCCCATCTCTGTCTGTCCGCTTCGACCTCCCACTCTGCTCCAACCACACTGGCATCCTGGCTGTTCCCCAAACATGGCAAAAGGTACCCACTTGAGACACGTAAATGTCACTTTGGAGAGGCTTTCCCTAACTCCACACTTCCATCCCAGCACACACTTAATCCTAAACCCTGAATTATTTTTCTCCACAGAATGTATTACCATCACATATATCAAATATTCACTTGTTTACCTGCTTGTAGCTTCTTTCTCCCAAGTAGAAGGTAAGTTTCATGAGGGCAAAGACTATTTTGTTTGTTGCCATCATAAAAGGCGAGAGAGACAGGTACCTATGAAGTATCCATACCCATATGCTAAGTGAATGAATAAACGGAAGAATTCACTTAATCCCAAATGGTTATCCCAATTAGCCAAACGCTATTTAAAAAAAATGTTGATGCATTAACTGGCATTGTTTTTGTCTTTTTATTACCAGTAACACAACTGGGCAACACAACTTCCAAACCGACACAGAATACTTAAAATCCCATGTCTCTGGAAGAAATGTCATGTACCATGGAAACTGCAAGATTACTCTTTTCTGAGCCCACACAAATATTACTTCCCCCCGAATATAATTTCTAATTTACAGCTCAAAAAATATAATCTATATTGGAATTTGCATAAAACTCAACAGACCTGCCGCAAGATATTAAATTTTAAATTTGCATGCAAGAATGACCAAGTAATATTAGTCTAGCCAAGGAGATGGTGTCTGTAAACTTGAGAGCTTGCAGATGTAATGAGAAGAAAAATTGTACACTTCAATGAAAGCAAGTTGATTAAAATGCTCTGATGCAGTTGTAACAGTGTAAGGGAGGCAAAGTGCATTTCAAATTTCATAACCTGAACTCTGATAACATAAGATAAGATTCACTGCTCCAGAATAGGGCAATGGAGCATCCACTCCATCTGTAAATAGAACCAGGTGACCAAGGTAAATAGCCCAAGAGGCTGAATGTGCCTATCTGGCCCTACATTACCTGAAGAGCCCTGTGGAGCAAGGAGATACATAACCCCCAGTGACTGACAGCAACAGCAACACGGTAACGTTACTGATCTCTCCAGCTGTACAGCCTGAACCATGCACTGTAAATGTGTGTGGGTGTGGTGTTCTGTTTTGTTTTGTTATAAAGAATAAGGCTTGCTTCCTCTTGGGAACTCCGAAATGTAAGGGCGAATTGCTCCATGATCTGTTCTACAACCACCAAGGTATGGGACTAAGAAGCAGAGATGTTTAAGGCCTCTGCTCTCAAGAAGTAGCGAAAGACAGTGCAGCACTTTGCAAAAGGTGTTCTGCGAGCAGAGCACGGTGTTCAACAGGTCAATGGCCAAAATGGGACTCTGACCCTTCTGAGGAGCCTGTTCACATTGGTTTAGTCTGGTTTTTTTTTTTTTTTTTTCATTGGAGAGGTTGGGGGGATATTTTATTTCAAAGAGTCCTAGTGCTCTTAACGTGTGAAAATCACTGGCCTAATGAAATAGATTCTGAAGAGAAGTCAGGAATTGAATAATCAAAGACTAATCCAGGCACGATGCCTTGCTGGTTGTGTGACCTTGGTCTACTCCACCTCGCCAAGCCCCATCATCAATAAATTCTAGTCCTAGATAGTTACTCAAGAGAGATGAAAGCATACCTACGCAAGGAAGTGTACGTAAATGTTCACAGCAGCTTTACTCATAATAGCCCTAAAATGGGAATAATCCAAAATCCCATCGACAGGAGAACGGTTAAACATGCTGTAGGTCATCCATATGATAGGACACCACACAGCAGTAACAAGGACCAGACTCCTGACACCCGCCAACAACACAGATCAACCTCAACGGCATTATGCTGAAAGAAGCCAGACGTAAAAGAGTACATAATATATAACTCCATGTAAATAAAATTCTAAAAAAAGAGAGCACTAATCTGTGGTGATAGGAAGCAGGACCAGCGGTTGCCCAGGGCCAGGTGTAAGAATAGGGGATTAACTGGGGAAGAGATGGGAATTTTGGGGGTGACAGAAATGTTCTATATCTTGATTACTGTGGTGATTACAACTCGAAGCTCACAGAACTAACTGCTGTATACCTAAAATGGATGCATTTTATTGCATGTAAAATTGAAGTTGAAAAAAATATATGTCCTCCCTAACCCATGACAATGTTATTAAGGAACAAATGAGAGAGGTGATATGTGGAAGTTTAATACACAGGCACAGGGCTTAAACAGGTAAAGGACAAAGCCATTAGCAAACAACACATTTTTCATTCCAAGAGCCGAGAGCGTGGCTCAGAAGGCAGCCCTGCCTGTTAACAATGATGAAAGAGAAGTATTGGCACTTTCTTGGTGCCAGGCACTTAAGACCTTTACATCATTCCCAACTCATCTAAATCCTCACAACAATCCTCCGAGGAAGGCATTATTATTTCCATATTACAGATGAGGAAACGAAGGCAATGAGAGGTCAGGTAATTTGCTCAAAGCTATCAGAAATGCTAGAGAATACGATTTTTGGATAAGTGAAAGACAGTCTTACAGGTAGCAAAGTACTGAGCCTGGAGAGCTACTTTCCCACCTGAATGCAAGTAAGGACAAAAGTGCTGCCTCCACACCAAACCACCAGTTCACAGAAAACCTTCCCAGTCAGCAGAGTACAAAGTAAATTACACAGGAGACACTCCTTTTCTCACGGATTTCAAGAACAGCACATTAAAGAGACACTAGAGCAGAAAAAGAAAAGTTGATAACATCTGTACACAAGTCATAAAAGTAGTTCACGGGCAACACGTAGTTAGCATAATTAACTACCTACCACGTGAGGCTTTATTCAGTTTTAAATGTATTCTCGCCCAAACAGCAACCCTGAGAAACAGTATTATGATAACCATTTTATGTGTGAAGAAACCAAGGCTTATGGTAAGATAACCTGCAAAGGGCACACACTGCAAGCAAGAGCTGGAACCCATAGATGAATCAAAGTTGGGTATCTTCAAAGCTAGTACGGCTGTTTACATTTACTTCCACCCCAATCTCAGTGAAATCAACGTGTTGAGGAAATCACAGAAAAAGCAATGAATCTATGGACATCCAACTAAACCTAAGTTGTCTCCAACCGTTCCAATATTTCTCTAAGAACAAAACAGCCAGTGTCACTTAATGAGCAAACATGTGAGACACAGTGCTAAGGGCTTTAGATATGAATTAAGTAATCTTCACAACAGTCTAACAACGTGGAAAGAAAAAAAAACAACTTTCCACCTAGAATCATGTATGGGGCCGCATTATCTTTCAAAATGAAAGGCAAAATAAAAGATAAATAAAAAAGAGTACTTACTACCCATAGACATTCCCTAAACAAAATTAAATGAGTTATAAACAAAGTGATAAACATAAAGGTAAATCTAAAGTACCATCTGTAAAAACGGATAATATAGTGTCTAACCTATATGTTTACAAAAAGGCAAAACTAAAATACTGAACTAGGTTGCAGGCAGGGAGGTGATCAGAGTTCAAGGCTGGCTACCTGCACTGTCCACGGTAAAATGGATTAAGTTCAGGGGCACCTGTGGGTCTCAGTCGGTTAAGCATCTGACTCTTGATTTCAGCCCAGGTCATGATCTCATGGTGTGTGAGTTCGAGCCCCACATCCGGCTCTATGCTGACAGCACGGAGCCTGCTTGGGATTCTCTTTCTCCCTCTCACTCTGCCCCTCCCCTGCTCATGATGTCTCTGTCTCTCTGACAATAAAGAAATAAACTTAATAAAAATATCTTTTAAATAAAAATTTTAAAAAAGGATTAACTTGAAAGTATATGCAGTTTCATTTCAAGGGTATCTACCCCAAGAATACCGTGCATATCCTCAAAACTTGCGCGGGGGGGGGGGGTATTTAATGAGGGAGGAGGGTGTGAAGTGGAATAAGAAGAAACAAGGGGAAAATGGAGGTTCCAGGGTCAGCCAAGATCCCAAGCCCATTTGTAAAGCACCACCAGCACTGCAGAAGATTAGCTCTTAGGGAGGCATAGATGAGCCCTTAGGAATCAAGCCTAAGATTCCAGCTTGTCATCCTTTCTCAAAGCACTTGGTCTTAAGATTCAATCCTCTCTGGATCAACGAGATGAGAAACCACCACCAGAAGCCACACTTCCATACACTGTACTCATTTTTGGCCTCTGTGCAGGAAACCGTCCCCAGCAGGCTGGCAAGTCAAAGAAAGGGTAACCAGACTGAGAACTTTCTATAGCTGTTACTAATCCATCACTATTTTTAATTCTGGCTAAAAAATGAATGGTCTCCATGCAAAAGCCCTCTCCTTCTCACGCCACAGGAGCCGTGGTAACCTGGACTCGATGCATCATTCCCCTACTGAACACATTTTTGATTTCAGTATGTTTTTGTCAAGAATCTTTAATTATGTTTCACAATTGTGCCTTCCTTTCTTTCAATTGCCTCAAATTTCAACTGCAGTGCCTCAGAAGTAGATTAAATAAAGATAAGTGCCTGTCAGTCAGAGCTGGCTTCTCTCCCCCGCCCCCTCTGGTTACTAGTTCCAAATGCTGCCAATCGAGAAAACTGCACGTCAGCTGTCATTCATTCCCATCTAAATGATGCTGGTCAGACTTCATTAGAAACTGTGTCCTGATCAAAAGCTACAGCCAATCATGTCCACAGAACATCCGAGAAGCAGCTGGCCTTGTCTAGCTGGTGTCTGATATAATTCCCATTCCTGGAGGATGGAAGCAGGGCCAGCCATACCTCCCCAGGGCCAAAGGCGGAGGGAGGCTAGTCATGTCTCTGGCGCATTCCAGGTTGCTGTAAACTACATGTCTTCTGCTGATTTTGCTCCGACCTCACTGGCCCATTAAAGGTAGTCTCAGACTTTATTAAGTCTTCGTAACCATGAAGACAACTGGGAGCTTAGCAGGCCTCTCGTTCATTAGCTGGTTACGCCACTGAGGGATCGAACCCAAGCTGCTTATGTTCCTGATCCTCCCAACAGCAGGTTCAGCCTTCCCCCTACACACACACACACACACACACACACACACACCAGCCACCATTCCACACACCACCACAGCATCCACACTCTCCCAAAGCAGACCACATATACTACATGAAGCAAATACTAAAGAAACAACACAAATCCGAAAGCAAAAGCCTCAAAGATTCAATTCTTCCAACACAAATGCTTATCTTCAACTCTGTTGACATCATATTATTGTTAATGACATTTGTTTAAATGGAAGAGATGGAGAAAGGATTAAAAGAAAAATACAGCCCTTTTAAGTAAAGAAATAGTAAGAGAAAAACCAGGTGGAATCTGGCTTAGGAGGCTTGGGTTATTGGTTTTTCTTTTCTGTTCCTTTTTTTTTTTTTTTTTTTTTTTGACCTTGCAAACTCTTTACTCTCTCGTTGGACTGTCCTATCTGTCCCCAAGGTAGAGTAAGGAAGCTGGACAGCCAAGATTCTCCACAGCAGTGATGCTCAAGTCCCACACGTGTGCATCCCCATCAGAAACCTGCTTCTGTCAACATGCAGGTGTGGAATGACTCAGAGGTGGGCAGTCCACACCAGAAGAAGCATTTTCCTGGGTTCGGAGTGAATCAGAAGTTCAGTTATTAGTAACAGAAGTGGTTATTTAAATGTATGATTTCATCCTAATTAAAACTAATGGGGGAGAGAATCTGCATTTAGCTGCCTAGTAAATAGCTCTCGGTTATTTTACTTTTAATGTCTGAAGGGTATTAGCAAGGTAAGGTTTTCAGGGCAGAAGGAGAGAGGGATGAAGTTGGTAGGCTGCTGTCCCACCCACTCACATTACACCCCCCCCATCCCCCCGCAACCCAAGATCAGAAGCCTGGTTTTATACCCTTCTCCTTTCATTTAGTGCTTTGTAACAACCTCCACCATCCAACACCCCCAGGCTAGAACCTAATAACGCATTCCATCTTAGAAAGCTTAACAGTCCAGTACACCTAACAAAACCACTCAGGGACACCAGAGAGCATCTTGCATGCACATTAATAACTGCAGGATATCTGATTAGGAGAATGCAAAATAAGAAGCCATTAATAGCAACCCTCATCTCCCTCCTCCACACTGATTACCAAAAGAACAGCAGCAGCTGAATCACAGCTAAATCCTATTCACAAGGGACCTAGGGCAACAAAGAGGAAAAGAACCTTTAGAGTAGTGCTTCTTGAGGGAAGCTACTTTAAGTCATTTTGATTCTGGCGTCAATCATGCCTGCCACAAACCAATAACCATGTATAACACAGGCAAAGACTAGATTCCATTCCCTCCCTCCCTCCCTGGGCTCAGCATAGTATACCCAGCATACTTAATTGCCCTGCCAACCAAAATGCAATTTGCAAGGCCTCCAGAGGAACTTCCAGGGTCCAGAGACACACAGGCTTAAACGTTTATCCTAAGAGCACAAGCAATGTCAACCTAGGGATGGAACCTCTAGCCTCAGGGCAACCTACGTGTAATGCTCTCAAAAAAGGTGATTAACCATATGAGTGTGAACAAATGGTTTACTCTCTCTGTGCCTCAGTTTCTTTATCTGTAACATATCTGTCCCCTGGGATTACTGTGGAAATCAAATAAATTAATCCACACAAAGCACTATGCAATTCCACCTAACAGAGTAAATGCGTGTGAGCTGTCTCTCTCTCTCCCCCTCCCATCCTGCCTTCCTCTCCTCCAGTGCTTAGAAGAGAGGGCAGGAGGAAGAAGGAAGTGAAAAGGGGCAGGAAGAGGAGGAGGAAGAGGGGAAAGATCTGTATGTATGAATCTAAGAGAGTTGCCTAGATCTACAGATACCCAACCTAACAGCTGCCCCTCCCCTGCAGTGAAATGTATCCCATTCCAAATCTGTGAGGTCTCTCCCTGTCAAAGCCACAGGCCTCCCCCTCCTGGTTTAGCAGACAGGTGAGAGGCCAGAATTCCCCTCTGCCACAAGGACTCTCAGCAAAAAATCATTCGTTTCCTTAAACCCGGTATGCTGAGATGGTGAAGGATGTGTGGATTCCCAAACTTTCTGCAAGTCAAAATGGATTTGCTGGTAGAGAGCCAATGTTTCCAATTTGATTTGGCAGAATATACCCGGTTAGGATGTTCTCTCCGTGTAATTAGAGATGCACTGTCAATGAGCAGTTTAGCTATCGACAATACCTGTTGCAATTTAATTTTAAATGTCAATGACTTGTTTGGGTTCACTGTAACAAGGCTTTTACACATGACAAATAAGCATCCTAGAACAACAGGATGAATGAGGAAAACAAGAGGGTGAAGAAAATCAACAGGCACCTTATACAGGGGCTGCCTTTCAAATATCCCCTGGTGCCTGTGCCTTGAGCAGGGACCGCTCCCCCAACCCAACCCGCAGGGGTAGGCTGGGGATTCGGGGAGTGTGTCACTGCCACCACCTTCCTAAATGATGCCCACTGATCCTTAAAGGTGTGTGGGTATGAGGAACAAGCAGTCCAGTGGGAGGAGACAGGTGACCTGGAGCAAGATTCTTTTACCTCTCTTTGCCTTAATTTCCTCATCTATAAAATTAAGGATCATTATGAGGACAAAGCATAAATATACATAAGCTCTCAGCATAGCATACTGTACCTTAATAATGGCTCTATAAATGTTAGCCTCTTTGTTATTCAATCAAGTTAAATGGTTAGCACTGCTTAAAAAAAAAGTGGGGAAAAAAAACCTCACACGTTACAGCAGGGTGTCAAATTCAAAGATCTATAAAGCAGGACCTTGAGGAAAGTTGGCTCAGTCCACAGAAAAACTAAGGGGGAGTGGGGTGTGGATTCTAGGATTCTACAGCAAAGTAGAAAACCCGGCCCTTCTCTAGCACATACGGGCTCTCAGTACCAGTTGGGAGCTCAGCGTGGAACATGGTCCAGTGCTGCTAGACCTTCTAATTTGCCAAGAATAATCCCAAATCTGGATTTTTGTGTGAAATTTCCTGGTTTTTCAATGTTGGAAACTGCCTCCACAACTGTTTACATACCAAATAGACCAAATGAATCATACCTGTGGCCAAACCAGGCTCATGGACTGTATGTCTGACGACCTCTCCTGTCCAGAATACCCCACAGGACCTCTCTGGGAATAATCCACCAAGAGTCTTTATTCATTTCCTACATAGGTGAAGAGTTACTGTAGACAAAACCACAAAGGGGCCCATAGAGAGCCTGGAGTGTTCTCTAAATCACAGGACAAGAAGTGGCTGGGTCTACAGCAGGTGCTGCCTTGCTGACTTCTGGCTTGCTCACTGAGAAGGGAAGTGGATGATTTATGAGCTGCAAAGGTGACGCAAAATGCTAATCAGCTTTAAGCTGACACTGGGTAACACAAGCAAATTTACATCTTCTCTAAAATAATTCAAATGATTCTCATGCATAATAACAGGCAAGGATAAAGATAAAGTGATAACACTTCAGAGACTTCACAAAATATCCCAATTAATAATCTAGGCCGTAAACCTACAACAAATTCTCATTTCTCACTGAGAACAGGAGCACACCACAACAACTGAAAATCACAGGAGACACCCAAGTCAAATCATCAGCCAGCAGGTCCCCTGATTGGCGGGCCTAGAGAATTTCACTGTATTTCTGACACGGGTCATCCACGCCGAGATCTAAGACTGAATTTTCAAAGCAGATATCACAGACTTTCTAGGCCAGAAAGGACCTTAGAAATCTTCTCAATCAGCACTGGATGTGAGATACAAATCTCCTCCCCAGCTTTCATCCGACCACCATTGCAGTCAGCCCTACCCTGTGAGCCAGACCTCAACGCCAGCCGTCGACAGCAGTGAACTTCCTAAGGCCCAGCCCTCATGGAGCTCACAAACTCACAAACTCACAAACTGCATGGCCACCTCCGCTGCAGAGAGCTTCCCACACTGCAGGGCTGTCTGCAGCCATTTCTGGGGAGTCCCCGGCTTCCAGTGAAGGGGCCTACAAGTTTTGGGGACGAGACAGGCTTCTGCGCGTGCCCCTCAGCCGGCTCCCACCTGTGCACATCCAAGAATTCTTCTCTTATTACCTGGTAGTCTAAATCAGATTTCTTTGGGGGAAAATAATAGTTCCACAGGCTACAAATAATGAGAAGGTAAAAGCAGTATCTCATGAAGGCTGCCAGTCCCCTGGTCCCCCCACCCCCATTGCACCTATTTCTTTGTGTTCAGCCCCCACGACATCCACTTGTTAGTCCCAGGTCTGCTCTGTGGAACGACTGGAAGCATGACCCCGTCCTCCACAGTATAAGTCTGCAAGCATCTGAGGAGAGCACAGCGCTCACCTCCCTTCAACCTCGGGTCTGACACACCAGTTCTGTCTTTCACGACGACAGGTACCTGTTCTTCATTTGTTTATCATTATGAACCCAAAAACTATGTACTGAAGTGTCTGCTTTGGCAGGACGTCCTCCATAAAGTTTTTGCAAAAGGTTCTATTGGAAGACATATCCCCCCCCAAAATCCTACTGTGTTGTGTCAAAGACATGACAAAGGAGAAAAAAGTATATCCAGGAAGAAGTGGACATTCTGGAGGACAAAATGGGAATTTTCTGAGTATCAAATGTGCTTGATCATAAAAATCAGATTTCTGAGACCTATATCACAGACTGCTGAATAAGAATTTCTGGGGAGAGATGCCTGGAAATCTGTATTGTTAAAAACGCCATGTGTTGTTCTTATTACATAAATACTTAATCATAAAATGTCTATAAAACCAATAGACTAAAATACTACAAGAAAACAAGGCTTTTAACACCTGTAGCTTTAATTAAGTAAGAGGAAGATTCTCACGACTTGCTCCCTTTCGACTGATTATGTTGGTTTCCACTTCTCCTCTTTAAACTGACCCTGATTCCCTGTGACCCAAACCCCACTGATAATCAGAGTAGAATCTGATTTAATATAGCACATTGGATCCTCCTGCATTGAAACCAGGAAAGAGAAATTAGTGTGTCAGACAGAGACTTTCAACTGAGAAGACCTCAATTTATATAAAAATCTTTTCAGAGCCCTTATAATCTCACTGACCATCTGCAGCCCAGAAATGAATCCCGGAATTAGTGGTGGCTAAGTGGTTACATAGCACTAGATACTCTAGAGATGGAAAGGAAAAAAAAAAAAAGTGAAAGAAGTTTCTATCTTGTACTTAAAGAAGTAAGAACCTACCATAACTGGGAAACTCCCCGTTAAGAAAGTGCTTAGAGATTACAGGATGAAAAATGTTAAAATAACAAGCTTGATAGCAATGATATGTACAAAATCCAAATTTCTGGAGCCATGCTTTATCATAAGATTCCCACTATCTAGCCCTTCATGATGCCTCTCATCTCCAGTGATTCAAACTCCACTGACAAAACAGACCTTTATTTCCTTTGAAGCAAATTAAAAAAAAAAAAAAAAAAAAAAAAAAAATACAAGTACCCCAAGCACCAGAAGAGAAAGACTTTTTTCTTTACCTAAGAATTAAAAAGAAAAGAAAAAAACCTAAATAGGAACAGAGAGTTCTTACTGGCAGCTGAATCTACAACATCAGAAAAATGGCACCCTTCAAACTCCACACGTGGAAGAGCTCTTCATCTTAAGCTGAAAATGGGAAATTAATTTTTAAGTCTCTTGTCTAAGAGACAGCTTTTAAAAAGGTATTAACCTACATTTGGAGATTAATGCAAACACAGCCATCTTGTTTTAGTGGGTACAATCCAACTTTTATTAAGACAAAGACGGATTCAGAGTAATTAAGAGCTTGTCCAATATCCAGAATTTTATGACTCTAAATATTAGCGAAGCTGGCATTCTTACCAGCTCTGCCTCAGAGCTATTGCATTATAAATCCTTGGTGGTAATGAAACACCGGCTAAAAAGAGGCTGAATACGTCTCATTTAAAAACCAGCCTTCCCGTGGAGAACTACCCTGACTTTAATATAATGTATAGCCCCTCTTAGAACATTAATACTACTGGAAAAGGTGAGTGGTTTGGGATTTGCTACTAAGGGAACCCCAAAGAAGATAAACAAATGGCAGGAAGTGTGTTTTAACAATGTTGGATGTTGAGAGACTCCCTGGTACCCAAGTCTAGGAACACGTTGCTGAATTGGGCAAGAAAAGGACAACACACCCACACTGGGGATGCTCACAGCAGTTTATCTGTGAGGCATATCCTTAACACTGTACTATCTACACAACATAGCAGAGTCACAGATATCATAAACAAAACAAAAACAACAAAACCTCTAACAAGTTAACAACTCATTTTTTTTTAAGTTTATTTATTTATTTTGAGAGAGCGAGCGAGCGAGCAGGGGAAAGGCAGAGATTGAGAATCTGAAGCAGGCTCTGCACTATCAGCACAGAGCCCAACACAGGGCCAGAATCCATGAACTGTGAGATCATGACCTGAGTCGAGATCAAGAGTCAGACGCCCTTGGGGTGCCTGGGTGGCGCAGTCGGTTAAGCGTCCGACTTCAGCCAGGTCAAGATCTCGCGGTCCGTGAGTTTGAGCCCCGCGTCAGGCTCTGGGCTGATGGCTCAGAGCCTGGAGCCTGCTTCCGATTCTGTGACTCCCTCTCTCTCTGCCCCTCCCCCCTTCATGCTCTGTCTCTCTCTGTCCCAAAAATAAATAAACGTTGAAAAAAAAAATTAAAAAAAAAAAAAGAGTCAGACGCCCAACCGACTGAGCCACCCTAGCACCCCAACATCTCATTTTTAAAAAATACCCCAATGGGGTGCTCTCCTTTGCCACCCAAATACTTTTTTTTAAATTGTGTCGAAGTTATAGCCTTGACTACTCTCTTCTCAGAGCAAGGTTTTCTTCAGGGTCATGTTCAAACCTCTCTCTACCACGAAGATTGAGGGGACACTCACGGAATATGACCAAAATACAAACAACTGGTCATCATGTTTCTAGACCTCATAAAATCAGACTCTTGGATACTAGCATCCTAAAGCAAGTTTCTTCTGTATTTAAGAGGCCACTAAAGGGTTAATCACACGGGGACTATATTATAGCTTTAAGAAACTAGTTCCTTCTCGGCTCTTTCATCAAATTAGCCACCCACCAACTACACTGAGGGGCACACCAAAGACTTCTGTGCCCCAGTCCCCAACAGTGATTATGTACAAGAAGCCTGTCATCTCCACCCTCTCAGGAGAGAAATGACACATGTCATCTGTGTACCTCACCTAAGCCCAAGCCAATTCCCCATATCCCAAAGGCATAAACAAGACTTGATGGAATGGGCCAGATGAAAACGCATGCACTTAATAATTAGCAAAAACCACGCTGCTTAACTGGCTGTTCTTCTAGAACAGAGACATCCTTAAGTAAAAATTACACACCACTCTACATTCAAGGAGATAACACCCTTCAACCTTCTCTGTCCACTAGGCTCTTTCCTTCTCCGTAAGAAACAACATCTTCTTCCTAAAAACACAAGTCTTACAGAATAAAAATTGTGCCAGCAAAAATAAATTTAAACTGAGACATCATGCTTTCTTTGACTATTCAAAGATACAGTCAGAACATAATATTGTCTCTGAGGGGATTAACAAAGGTGCCATTTTCCAAAACGAACAAAGCAGGGTTTCTTTATTATTCTTATTAAACACTTCGGCTTTTTTTTTTTTCTCCATAGAACGACTTTATTTTTTACTCAAGAGAGAAATGAATACCTAGTATTTGGGTCTTACCTGTTGAAACTGACCACAGCCAACATTTTGGCACTGTCATGTCTGAAAATCAAATTGGAAAGAAAAAAATGTAAACCAAGGACACACAGAAATATACCTGTGGTCTGCCGGAAAAAAAAAAATTCCACGGGGAAACAAGGTTGATTCTGCTACAGTCTTCTGCCAAGCCGATACCCCAATGTTCATGGACTGTTGGGCCTCCTGTGCAGGCTTCCAGGCTGACCACAGAGACCACACACCCAAAATCCATATGTAATTATTATAGATTAAGCTTGCTTCCTCGAGGTAGGATTAAAGCATTGAACCTGCTTTGAGTCCCCATGTGTAACTATGCCCCACCTTTATGACTGCAAGAAGCAAACATTCAAAGGCAACTACCACAGTATTAATTAGTCGGTCGTAGCACCCTGCAGGACAACTAGCCTCCAGAGAACAATCTGCACTTTTCAAATGAATGTATCTTGATACTCATGGTAAGGCTTGGATGCACAGCCTTCCCAGTTGGGAGCCTCCTAGCTCCAATGAACATACACCTTCTAAGCAGGGACTACTACACCAGGCACAGTGAGGTGTGGGGAAAAATTTGTAATATGCTATACGTAGTACTTTCCCTTGCACTGATGAAAGTAGTCCTCACAAGAAACTTGTCATCCATTTCACACATGAGGAAAGAGTGGCCCTGACAAGCTAGAGATGGTCACTTAAATAATAAGTGACCACTCCAACAGCAATGGGTCCAGACTCTGTGGCCCAGCTCTGGTACAAGAACAACCCACTTGAATAAGATACAATCTCTGTACTAACACAGAGCTTTAGAAATTGATTTAGATAAGAAGACACTGGCATGAAAGTACATGACAAATACCAACTGAGTGTACATAAGCTGTACGGGTAACTAAAGGGAACAACCTCTTGAGGCTATGAATAAAAAGCCAGTGGAACATCTGAAAAACCAGGCTGTTCAATGAGAAACAGCATGTTAAAGGGCTCTCCATAGGTCATAAATGTTACACAAATGGTAACTGTTCATACAGATAATAACACCAGCTACAATTTACTTGGTATGGGTCGGATACCATGTTGAGCACTTCACATACATTTTCTTATTAAACAACTCATCAATATGACGCCCATTTTATAACTGAGGAAATTAAGTTTGGAGAGGTTACATGACTTAGCCAAGGTCACATAAATAAGTGGCAACGTTGGGTTAAACAAGTCGTTCTGTCAAAGCTCATGTGTTTTAACCACTATCCACACTGCCTCCAGTATTCCTATTTCCTGAAGTCATTGTTACCTAGTCCCCAAAATCCTCACCAAGTACTCAGATCTGATTCACATACTGCATATGTCTGACAGATAACCTCAATTTACAGGGTTTTTTCCCCCCATACCCAGATCCCAACATCCACACGTCAGAGGGTTGTGGTTTGTTTCAGAAAACAGCAATGATCCCATGTGGTCTCCAACTACTGAGAAAAACCCTAGAAATGACGATGCATACATACCAATCAAAGGTTACAGCTATTTGGTGTTTTAAACACTTCTAACTGAGGTTCTTAACAGTGCTTAAGAGAAGGCTTAAGTGCATTAAAAAAATTCTCTGTACATTTGTTATTCTCATCCCAGCTTTAAAGATGGGTAAACACAGACTTGTAGACATTACAGGAAGCTAAGATCGGAGTTCTGGCTGTTTCTATTCCTCTCCCCCACAAGACTTGTGAAAAAAGCCAGCTCCCGACTTAACCCACCTTTCCTCATAGCACTGCAGGTAAGAAGAGGACACATGAATCAACAGAAACTAAGAAGGATCTCAGAAACGTCTTTTAATTAAACCACAGGAAATGTTGAGGGGTAAACAGAATTGGGGTCCTATCTCTCAAAGGGATGACAAGTTTGTTCACCTTCAGGCAACAGAAGAAGTAAAAAAAGAAAAAAAAATTCAACTTCATAAACTCCTTTATAATGAAAAACTAAAATAAAAAGAACTGCAAAAAGTATTCATGACAAACATTGTCAAGGGTTACAATCTAGGTAACAGAAAAACTTCATGCAAGTTAAGGGAAAAAATTCCAATCCATAAACCGGTAAAACACAAACATAAATGAGTTTCAAACTAGTGCCCAAAAATAAAGGGTAAGTACAGCCACATTTCTAGTGACACAGTTCTGAAAGATATCTTGTAGCTTTTTACCGCTAAAAATGTAAATGATAATTTTCAAGACAAGGACCCTTATATCACTGATGATAGTATACAGTGTAAACTGTACACGGATAAAACCCTTAAAACAAAAAGGCACCCTGTTAGTATTCTACAACCGAAAGTGTGTCAAAGAAATTAAGGGGGAAGAGGGAATCCTATGCACAAATAAGTTCTTTGTGGCAGAATGGCACAAAATTGAAAACTTCCAACATTAGAAAAACATAAATCATGGCACAATTTGATGATATTATGCAGTCATTAAGTTATTAACTATGAAGATAATATAGCTACACAGAAATGGCTTTTTGTAACATTAAGCAAAATATAAAATTATTTGTTACGATTACACCACCATCAAAGTGATGAGTGCATTACAGATAAATCCTAGAATAAGGGTATAAAAATGAGAAAAAAGAAAGAATAAAGGGGATTTCTTATAGAGGAATCTGTGAATGTTCTTATTTCTTTATAATAGTTATTGGAAGAAAATGGTAAAAGCCAAGCAAGGGTTCTCTCACCCTGGGCCCACCTGCTTCTCCACCTCATGGAGAATACATAGGTTTCTCAAAGAGTGAGAAGCTGCTAATATCAAGGCTCTTTCCTGGCTAAAATGTCTCACCCCTAACAGACAAATGTGAGGTGTGGAGTTGGACATGCTATATTTGAATTCCATGAGGAACAAGAAAATAGTACAATCAACATGGCACACACACAAAAATATAAATTTATCACCGATGCTTGCTTTCTGTGAGCACTGTAAAATCTAGCTCACAAAAGGATTTTCTGTGCCGTTTCTCCTAGGAAAACACTCAAACATCCAATGTTCATCTGAATTTTGTAACATCCCATAGCAGGTAGATACCGGCTATTTTCCAGAGAGGATTTTCCATAACACTGAGCAGAAAGTTGAGATCAAAGCTCTGCCAGCTCTGACTGAAATTAATTCTCTACAGCTGTTTAGGGAGCTTGTAGCTCAGAAAGAGGGACTCAGCTGCATAGTTCAACCTCTCTCTTCAAGAAGGAAAATGTGTTTGGGGAAAAAAAAAGAAAAGCCACAAGCAAGCACCTACCAGCCCACAGAGCTTACATGTTCCCAAAGAGCAACATTATTTGATTGCAATTTTTTGTCCCTTTTTTCTTTAAAGCCTTTTAGGGAGGCGACACTTCTAACAGAACTACCTACCCATGGGAAGAATGGAGGAATCAATGTTTGCCTAAAGACATTAAAATTTAAAAAGACTAAGAACCTTCAAAAAAGTGCCGACTCTGTTCATTGTTATGCAGATTTCGCAAACACTTCCCTAATCCAGGGGAGAGCTATTCTCTAAAATAATGCAATTTATATGCTTTACCAACCAGGAACATTCCTCTGCTTTCAAGTTGCAGGTACTAGTTTTTTAGGCTACACTTGTGGCAGGCTTAGGGTGAGGATATCCTAAATAATCAGGAATGGTAGCCAAAAGCAGCACTCCAGCTATGGGGGTCCACGCGAGATGCGGGGAGGGCTTTTCTAGACTACACAGCTTCTCCTTCCCTCTCCACAGTCCTCCGAGAACCACACCCTCCTTCTCCATAATCACGGACAATCTCTTCCATTTGGGGGCCCACTTCAACTCCTGCACACACATTCCACTGGGGTGAGTTCCATGCCAGGAATTCACTACTGAATTTCTTTTTTGGTGTACCACACACCAAAACCCCATTAGCACATCAATTCTCAACCTTTGCTGCACCTGGAATAACCTAGGACTTTTAACAGATAGATGCCTGGATTCAACCCCCAAAAGATTCTGGTTTATACTGGCATGGAGTATGGCATAGGCATCACAGGATTTTGTAAAGCACTACAGGTGTTTGTTTTTAAGAATCTGACAATTTGATTCTAACATTTTGTATGGAAAAGCAAAGAACCTAGAATAGTCAAAACAATGTCGGGAAAAAAGAACAAAGAGGGAGGATTCACACTACTACAGTTCAACACTTACTATAAAGCTTGAGTAACTAAGACAGTGTGGTACTGGGAGGATAGACAGATACATCAATGGAGCAGAAATCAGAGTCCATAAACAGAAGCAGAAATCAACTTAAAACAGGCAACTGATTTTCCACAAATGCACCAAATATATTCAAAGAGTATAGGAAAGTCTTTCCAACAAATAATGCTAGAACAACTGGATAAACATTATTTCCAACAAATAATGGTAGAACTGGATAAACATAAGGGGGAGGGGGAATAACCTTTACTCTTATCTTACACACACACAAAAATCTGAAATGGACCATAAACCAAAATGTAGTTAAAGCTTCTAGAAGGAAACAAGGGAGAATATTTCTGTAAGGTACGCCAATTTCCTAGAGAAGGCACAAAAAACACAAAACACATAAGGAAAATGTAAGATAAATAAGACTTCCTCAAAATTAAAAACTTCTTCTCATCTAAAAACATCAGTAGGAAATCTGAAAAGGCAAACCACAGACTGAGAGAAACATTCTTATTACATATATCTGACAAGGGACTTGTATCAGAATAGTCAAGAGAGCCTATAAATCAGTAGCAAAAATACAAACAACCCAATTTTAAAATGGTCAAAGACTTGAACAAACACCACAGAAAAAAAGATAATGCTCAACACTATTAGTCATCAGGAAAATAAACACTAAAGACCATAAGGAGATACCATTTTATATCCACTAGCATGGCCAGAATTAAAAAGACTAGGAGCACCTGGGTGGCTCCGTTGGCTGAGCATCCAACTCTTGATTTTCGCTCAGGACAGGATCCCAGGGTCAGGGGATGAAGTCCCAAATCAGGCTCCCCTCAAACCAAGTCCTTTACCCTGTGACTCCACATTCCTCACACTCATGTTCAATTGACAGTAATAATCCACGTCCTAGACCATAATTTGAAACTCTTCACAAAGAAGAATAAAAAATTACCACCGGGGGATTTTTGTGGTTATTAATATTTATCCCTAAGCAGTAACATTCAATCAAATCGTTTTCATTCAGCTCAGCAAAACAAACCAGAAAGTTAACCAATTCTGTAACCTTGAATCCTGATGCTACAGTTTTGGCCTTCTGTGCCTTTAAAAGTGCACTGTTTTCATTTCTCTGCAAAAGTGCTGATCCAGACAGCACAAGACAACAGCAGTCCTGTGGATATCACTTGTAGGGAAAAAGGAAACGTGAGAGATTAAAGAGACAACTCCCTCACAAGACCAATGATGAAATGCTTCATAGTCTTTTGAACAGGAACTTCTTTGAAATAACAAAAAACAAAACGAAAGACTTGCACAGGCCAAGGTCTAACAGCAGATTGTTTTGCAGCACTCCCTACCTCACAGAGCTCTTGAAAGCCAATGCAATTGTGGAATCATGAAGCCCGGGAGAGAAAAGGAGTCGAGAAATCATCTAATCAGTGTACAGACAGAAAAACTGAGGGTCAGAGAGGAAAATGTGACTCACCCACAGGGATGTGACAATGTTGGTGGTGGCAGGTCAGGGGTTTGTCCAGGTGGTCTTACTCCTGTTGAGTGATTTCTGCTCTCCAGCTTAACAGGATCCCTTGTGTATACTCAGCAATACCCTGGAGAGTCCTTCTGCTTGCTGGAATCAACACAAGTCACACTGCTTCTGTAGTTCCCTCTTGGGTCCCACTCATCCATCCCCTACAACTGTACTGCAGACTTCCATCCTCTCTCCAGGTGGTTCCCAGACATTCCAGGATGCCTGGCTTGACTTCGGTCGCTGCCTGAGGAGGTACACTGAGACTACTCATCCATTTCACTAAACTACCATTAGAATGTAATGACTTGCTTCTTATACAATGCCAGTGGACTGAGGTGTGGAGCTCAACAGTCCATTACTTACCCACTGAATCATTTCTAGCACTCTGCCAATAAGTCTCTTTCTGACACAGCAAGCAGAAAAGGTTTGGCTTCATCCAGGATTCATCTGAGGATTTCTTGCAAATCCTTAGAAACACCAATGGCCATGAGAAAGCCAGGACTAACACGAGCTAATATTTAGGGAGCACACATTGTTCACCAGTCCTTGATCTAAATGGATTACATATATTTACTCTTGTAGTCCTCCCAAGCACCCTACAGCAGGTGTTACTACTAGTCCCATTTTACAGATGGGGAAACTAAGTAACTCTCACACGGTCACATAACTATTAAGTGGGAAAGCTGGGGGGTGCCTGGGTGGCTCAGTCAGTTAAGGATCCGACTTCGGCTCAGGTCATGATCTCACAGTCCGTGAGTTCAAGCCCCGTGTCGGGCTCTGTGCTGACAGCTCAGAGCCTGGAGCCTGCTTCACATCCTGTGTCTCCCTCTCTCTCTGCCGCTTCCCGCTCATGCTGTCTCTGTCTCAAAAATAAATAAACATTAAAAGAAAAAAATTTTTTTTAATTTTTAAAAAGTGGGAAAGCTGGAACTGGGACCTAGGCAGTGAGACTCTGGGAACTTTATGTTAACCACAAAGCTATTCTGTCCTTTGCCTGAGTTAATACTCTACAAATGGGCCTACTTCAAAGCAATCATTATAAAACATCCCTTTCCTCCCCACTTCTCGAAGAGAGGAAAACATTCCAAAATATAAGTTTTTCCAAATTTCCTAAAAAGGTCTCAGAGAACCACACAGCTTATGTAACATTCCATATATACACAAGACTACAATCTGGCAACTCCAAATGACCAAGGTTGAAGGGAGAGGCGGGGAACCCCGCAGGAGTGGTGTGAATGATGAAGGCGGTAAAAACCGGGATAAAGTATCCAACTGTCTGATACCCAGCCGTTGGGAATGCAGACGGCTGTGACCCACAGGTTAGCATGCAGGAGCACATGTCACAGGATCAAATCCTCCTTCTTGCTTTTGCACTGCTCTACACTCGCTCTCACCAACTGCTGAAACAGAACGTGTTTTGACATGTAGAATATCAGCAGCAAAAAAGTTGCTTCTCTAATGTCTGTTTTAAAAACTGCACAGGCCACCTCTTGGAACAGTCGTGTTTTTCTCAGACTGTAAGTAAGTGGCTCTGACACTTTGGTGATACCATATTCCAGTAAAAAGCAATTCCAGATCTGTTTCTCTCTGTGTCATTTCTTCTCCCTTTTATCTTTTCTTTTCTCTCTCTCTCTCACTTTCTCTCTCTCTCTCTCTGTGTGTGTGTGTGTGTGTGTGTGAGAGAGAGAAAGAGAGAGAGAGAGAAAATATTTAAGTTCTATTCCCTTCAGATGTATTTTTTTTCCTTTTATTTAAATTCTAGTTAGTTAACATATAGTGTAATATTGTTTTCAGGAGAATTTAGTAATCCATCACTTACATACAACACCCAGTGCTCAGCACAACAACTGCCCTTCTTAATGCCCATCACCCATGTAGCCCATCCATCACCGACCCACCTGACTCCACGCACCATCAGTTTGTTCTCTATCATTAAGAGTCTCTTATGGTTTGTTTCCCTCTCTTTTCATCCCCCCTTCCCATATGTTCACCTGTTGTGTTTCTTAAATTCCACATATGAGTAAAATCACATGGTATTCATCTTTCTCTGCCTGGCTTATTTCGCTTAGCATAATACTCTCTAGTTCCATCCACCTCATGGAAAATGGCAAGATTTCTTTCCTTCTGATGGCTGAAGAGTATTCCATTGTACATATACACCGTATCTTCTTTATCCATTCACCAGTCAATGGTCTTCAGATGCATTTATATCAAAGCAAAGGACTCCTAACATTACCCAATATTTGTAAAGGGAATTTTAATCTAATTGCTCAAATATACTGTTTCACACATCAACAATGTAAGCATATGAACAAAAGTCCATCCTTGAATGGAAAACAGAAGTTGAGGTAAATTTAATTTTCCAAGGTCACAGAGCCTCTAAACACACGAATTGGATGACGATTCTCATCTGTATGCCAAGGCATTTTCCAATTAAGCATTTTTATTCTATGAACTAAAAGAGCATCTTATTCTCCTTGTGTCCCAATGACACAGCTTTACTTCTACTGAAAAAAAAAAAAAAAAAAAAAAAAAAAAAAAAAACTGAACAGCTCCAAGAATTACTAGACTTTGATCTTCAGCCACCACCTATACATAGTATATCCTAGGCATCCGTAAACAAACAGAATTGCTTTTCACTCTTGGGTCCTTCAGTGTGGGATCCCAAACTTTTTCTGCATTTTAAGTTGGGAAAATCATATCCACCCCTGCTCTATATCCTCCCTCTATCTGTACACCCTTTCCACTGCCATCAATCCTTCATCCATTATCTTTTGGGTATTCATGCTTCCTGCTTAAAGAGTTTGGGACTCCAACAGCACTCATCATCAGGGAAATATAAATCAAAACTACAATGAGATATCACCTCACACCTACCAGAATGACTTAATTTTTTTTAACTTTTTAAAAAATGTTTATTTATTTTTGAAAGAGAGAGATACAGCATGAATGGGGAAGCAGCAAAGACAGAGGGAGACACAGAATCTGAAGCAGGCCGCAGGCTTGGAGCTGTTAGCACAGAGTCCAACGTGGGGCTCAAACTCACAGACTACGAGATCATGACCTGAACCAAAGTCAAACGCCTAACCGACTAAGCCACCCGGGTGTACCCAGAATGGCTAAAATTAACAACACAGGAAACAACGGGTGTTGGTGAGGATGCAGAGAAAGGAGAACCCTCTTACACTGCTGGTAGGAATGCAAACTGGTGAAGCCACTGTAGAAAACAGTATGGAGGTCCTCAAAAAGTTTAAAAGAGAACTATCCTACGATTCAGCAATTACACTACTGGGTATTTACCCAGAGAATACAAAAATACTGATTTGAAGGGATACATGCACCCTAATGTTTATAGCAGCATTATCAACATAGCCAAATTATGGAAAGAGCCCAAATGTCTATCGACTGATGAATGGATAAAAAAGATGTGGTACAGAGAGACAGAACATGTATAGATATATACATATGTATACACACACACATACACATATAGATAGAACATGTATGTATATATATGTATATACACACATACATACATATGCATATGCATATGCATATACATATACATACATAGAATGAAATCTTGCCATTTGCAACGACATGGATGGAGCTAGAGAGTATTATGCTAAGCAAAATAAGTCAGGCAGAGAAAGACAAGCGTCATATGATTTCACTCATATATGGAATTTAAGAAATACAAGAGATGAAATAAGGGGCGGAAAGAGAGAGAGGCAAACCAGAAAACAGACTTAACTACAGAGAACAAACTGAGGGATGCTGGAGAGGATGTGGGCAGGGGAAGGGGGGAAGGGTGACTGAGGTATTGAGGGCACTGGGGAAGGGCACTGGGTGTTGTATGTAAGTGATGAATCACTAAATCCTACACCTGAAACTAATATTATACTGCATGTTAACTAACTGGAATTTTAATAAAAACCTGAGAAAAGGAGGAAAAAAAAGAGTTTAGGGCTCACCATTTCCCAAAAGGTCCCAACTCCTTTCAAAAACTCACCCCATTAGATGTCAACCCATTAGATATCAAGCATTCTTCCCAAACAGTCTTCACACCTCCTAGTCCTGTCTGTCATGTTTCACCAAGCACCTGTGCTCCAACAGCCACACTGAACTTACTCAAGGACGTCCAAACACAAAACCCATCTTTAAATCTTTCCAACTGCATTCAACCTCTTTTGTCAGCCTACAATGTCCTTCTCCTTGTCTTGACCACCAAAGAAAACTGTATCACTCTGGATTCAGTTTTGGAAGGACTATCCCCAGCTTATTTCTCAAAGCTCACAGCATTCTGTGCTCAGGCTTTTATAACTATTATAATTATATAGTGTATTATGAAATACAGGACAGCAACAGAGTCCTCCATTCCCCTTCTCATTCCCAGCTCTTATAACCGTGAGAAGCACAGAGACTTCCTAAAAATTGCTTTCACAAATGGTTGTGGAATCAGGTGCTAGGAATACAGTGCTGAGAAACAAAGTGGGCCTCAACTCTCATGGAACTTACTTCCGATGGACAGAGAAGGGAAACACATTTAACAAGCACATGCTTGAGGGGGAAATGACTGCAATGAAGAAAAATAACACAGAGTAAGGGAAGAGAAAGCGCTGGCTTTAGATAATCAGGAAAGGTCTCCCTGATAAAGGTGCTTCTAGTAGAAACTCCAAGTGAGGGAGGGAGGGAGCCCTGAGGTTAAGAGCATTCCAGGAAGGTGCAAAGTAATGGTGACAGCCACAGGGAGAGCGCGTGGTGGCTGGAGGCTAAACCTCACAGGGCTTACAGGACATGCAGCCCACTACTCGCACCTCAACTAACAAAAACTGACCCTGGCATTCTGCATCCCCTCTGGTGACGTTCCTTGCCACCGACCAGCATGACAACTGGGTGCTCTCGTGCTGAGAGCACTGTCTGGTCTCTTCTTGCTGCTGCTGCTGTCCGTGCAAGTATCCCCCGAGGTTCTCGGTCTTCCACAGCTCGCTCAGGGTGAACTCCATTTCACCTTCTTTGGTTTTCCTCTGAATCAAGCCTAGTAAATGCTGTGGTCCTATTTCCCCCTTCTTCAAAACATTTCATAGCCATTTCTGCTGCAGTTCCCAAAAGATCCTAATAAATCTCCCTGCAATCTGCCAGGCAGCGTTCTCCTCCTGTAATAGCCGCAGAAGCTATCTGACTTCTTAAGCAGAATTTTCCTCCCTAAAAAGCAATATACTGACTGCTTACAAAATTATGCCCATTTTTTTCCTGTTATTCTAAAGCTTCACTGCTATGTGTCCCTGTAATTATTTCATTTCAAAGAAAAATACCTTTGTTTAAGCAAACCTAATATATGGACTTATGAATTTACTCAAGAGATAAACTGGGCATGACTTTGGTTATAAAAAGGATTTTTCACTTTAGAAAATGATTCATAATAGCATTACTATAAATGGCAAGCTCTCTTATTTCAGCCTAAATTTAGGAGTCAATTCTCACGCAATCTCTGAGGACACAGCATGAGGTCAGGTGATGTCTATCTGTACCATGAGATCTTCTTTCCAAGAGCCAGGCTTGGGTTCCCATCATTTATTCTTGGGAATATTATATTTAACCACCACCAATTTGGAAACCTATAACCTTCAAGGGTTGATGTGTAATCACTCTATTGTGAAAGGCTGTAATTCCTAAAATGTATGCCTCAACTCCAAACAAAATGTCTAAAAGTTTAGTAACTATAAACCCACCAAACCAACCAATCTCCTCCTCCCTCCTGGCTGAGATTCCAGACTTATAATTGCTCAGGTAGCCAACCCATATGTTTCCATTTTTCTTATGCATATTACCGTGCCAAATCACTTACACTGTTCGCTGCCACTTCTTACAGAACTCTTCTTGGACTTTTTCTATGCTCATACTGTCTGATCATCAATTTGCATGTCAGTTCCTTTTAATTGGATTCTATCCAACCAGAATTACAGCTGCCTCTATCTATGAAAGAATAAAGTGATTTTTTCCTTCAACAATGCCAGGGTTCCTACCAGGGAATCAAACTGTCACTCCACTTGCTATTAATTATCCTGAGCTACGCCACTGTTTCCCTTCCTTCATAAAGCCCTGAACCATATTCCTTCCCCCTGTGATTAACAGCAGTCATGATGATGATGCCTTACATCCAATGAACCAACACAGGAGGGAAATCCGGGCACCAGGCATAGATGACAAGCAATGACAAGAATACTTTAAACAGAACATTTAACTAAAAGCAAAATCTCTTCTACAAAATAAATGAATTCTGAGGTTAAAGGCTTGCCTTATACATTTCTAGGGCAAAAGATCCCTCAACTTCCCATGGCAGTCCTCTGCACTATCTCAATCCATGAGGTTAAGACAGGTTTCCTGACACCTAAATCTCTTTAGCCACAATATAAGCCTGTGATCTCTTGTTTCCGTGGTGATGGCAAAGATCTTACCAGCCTCCTCTGTATGACAATTCCCCAGGCATTTAAAGGCTCCTATTAAATCATCCTTCAGTCAGTCCCCACTGCCTCGTGCTATATCATACTCCGGAGAGTGACCAGGATGGAAAAAAGTCTCAAAACAGTTTCAAGTGAGACCCAGTTGAAGATAGTGAGAATTTTTAGTCTCAATACTTGGGGGATACGATAGCAGTCTTTAAAAACAAATCTCAAGGGCTTCAAGTATGAAAGAGGAAATTAGATTTATTTAATATGACCCCCAGAGAGTAAAACAAGAAAGAACCAATAGGTTCTATTGCAAAAAGACAGACTTCCCCTCAATATAAAGCAGGAACTTCCTACCAGGAAAATGGAGCTGTTCACAGACAACATCATCTGCCAAACCAGGCCATCCCATGTCGGCAAAGGTGGGACACTCATGTAGAAGAGACACAACAGGGCATCCTCAAGCCAGGCCAACTAAGCGGCTTCTTTCCAACACTGAGATTCTACAAAACTAATTGATCATTACATGTTTAGGTGGTTGGGGTTTTATCCCAATGAAGAGGTGTGAGGCTTTAAGGCAATGAATGTTTCGCCTCCCGCCACTACATACACAGGACACATTCACATGTTACAATCCATTATGCAAAGGACTGTAAGGGTCATTATACAATTTCACTTGACTAGAGGAATCAGCAAAATTGGAAAAACTCGGCACTACTGTGGAAAGTAGAATAAAGGCTCCCCAGAGATGTCAAATTTCCTTACTTCCTGTAATCTATGAATGTATCATGTTACAGGACAAAGGGGGATTAAGGTTGTAGATGGAATTAAGGATGCTGGTCAGCAAATCTTAAAATAAGGGGATTATCCTGGGGGCATGTGGGTGGCTCAGTCAGTTAAGCATTTCAGCTAAGGTCATGATCTCAAAGCTCATGAGATGGAGCCCCGCATCGGGCTCAATGCTAGGCATGAAGCCTGCTTAAGATTTTCTCTCTCCCTCCCTCTGCCTCTCTCTTTCTCTCAAAAAAAAAAAAAAAAAAAAAAAAAAAAAAAAAAAGTTTTTTAATAATAATAAAATGAAATAAGGGGATGATCCTGGATTGTCCAAGTGGGCCTAATATAATCTCAAAGGTTCTTAAATAGAAGAGGAGGATAAGACTATGAAGTCGGAAAAAGAGAGATGGCATCATGAGAAGGACTCAATCTGCTATTGCTGGCTCTGAAGATGAAGGAAGGGACCGCACACCACGGAATGCAAAAGCCTCTAGAAGCTGAAAAACACAGGTAACAGAACCTGCCCTCCAACCTCCAGAAGAAGCCTCCAGCCCTACTAGCACCTTGATTTTAGCCTAGGGAGACTCATGTTGGACTTCTAACCTACGGAACTGCAAGATAATAAATCTGTGTTGTTTTAAGCCACTAAATTTATAGTCATTTGTTACAACAGGACACAGGAAACAAATATACCCACTAAAGATCCCAATATGCCCCCACATTCTAAGAATGGTAACATGTGCTGAATAGTTTTAAAGGATAATCTTTAATATAAATTTCAATGATAATCTTTGTCTTATATGACAAATACAGATTAATGGAAGTATATCCAGACCAACATAAACCGTTTCAACAGTTAGCCTTTAGATGCCATATCCCATGTCCGTGTGATGTACCTGGCACATAATAGGCTCCCAATAAATTGTTAGGAATTTAAATTGAAGAGTCAAAAGTTCAAATGCCACCTTTCGCCTCCCTTGTTAGCAGGGACAAAAAGACTCTCCTCCTACCCAGTATGTCTCTCTTATTTACTCACACCCAAAGATTAAAACAGTGGATGAGGTCTATCCAACTGCCCTGTAATTAGCAAAACAAGATATGTACGTATGTATGAGACAGCCTCTCAATCATCTTCATTTCCTCCTTCAAGAAAGAATCACTCCAGATTACACTCAAAAAGACCTACTTCCTTCCCTAAGCACAAATTCTACACACTGCTGGAGGTACATGGTTTCCCTGATGCTGGAAAACCTGAAGCAAAGTGCATCTAAACTCACTGCTTTTCCCTTTTATTCTGCTCCCTTCCATCCCTTCCTTGTGGTCTCCATCCTCCACACAGTCCAGAACATTGTCCACTTCTCTGTCCCATTTCCTCTAAGAGTTAGGGCCAAGCATGGCTCTATGCCCACCCAAGAGAGAGCAGTTAAAACACTATAAAGTTTCCATAATGTGCCACAAACACGGAGCTCATCAGGCCAACTCCTCCCCTACACTCTCTGGTGCCCACACCCAGGGAACTGGTGGCAAATGCCACCCAGGAATGTTTTGCCAGCCAGAGCCAGGCAGCCACCCATAGCCTCTGCCCACCAACACCTGTTTATTTTAGTGGCTAGGATTCTCTAAAACTGCTTATACCTGGCCCCGTAGAGGTATGCATAGCCAAACAGTCTCCTGCTGCCACATTAATAAATCAAAGAAAGGCCCATTCAATTCCATTTAGATATAAGCCTGAGTATGTCCTTCCTTGGGAAAAGACTTGGGAAACAAACATTTAAACCAGAGACTATGTAGTTGTGGGAGAGGAAGACTTTTAAAGCAGTGAAACTTTTACACACACACATTTTCTATTTGAAAACCTGTATGTTCCAAAGAGCTTTAAATTAGAACTTCAGAAATGAAGTGTCCATCTTATCACTGACAGAAGTCTCTGTTATTTTAAAACTCAAGAAAACTGAACCCCACGGTCCCCAAGACTAGCAGAGAGGTTTTTAGGGATCATTCACCTACAGGATCTCCTAACAGACATGCTCTCTGACCATCTGACAAACAAGTGTAGTGGCTACAAATGTGTACTCTAGGGCCAGACTGCCTAGATTCCTCTCCCGCCTCCATCACCTACTGGAAAAATTCCTGATTTTGCTCTGTGCTTCATTTTGCTCACTCACAAAATGGAATGATCACAGTATGTATACCTCACAAGGTTGTTAAGATCAGACCAGTTCATATACATCAATCATTTAGAATAGTGTTTGGCAGAAGGCAACTCCACTAGTGTATGTGAGCAATCACCACCCGCATCTGTCCCGCACAGGAAGTTCTCCTAACAATCTCACTGGGCACAGCATCATCTCTGGTCAACAGCCACCTCAGTTCTAACACCTACCCTTCACCTCTCCATTCTGACTGCCTACGCTCAACGGACATAATCGGCTCAGTGGGAAGGGCTAGGAATCTGGATTCCGATGGAAACAGAATGCATTTCAGGAAGAGCTCACTGAGAAGATGTTTCTCCAAGGAAACCAAGTAACCGAGTGTTTCTTTCCCTTTCTGTGAACTGATGATCCCTGAGGAATCCTTCCGCTACAGCACTCCACCAGCCTGTGAATTCTCTGTTCCCAACCTAAAATATGTCCTCAACTGCTTTCTGGGTAAGAAACACTGACAGTGTTTCACAAACTACCAGTGGCCTCTCAATATAAGCAGCATAAAAAATGGTCAGCTCTTCAGCCATTTAAAATCCTTCTTTTAACCACAGTTGGAATTATATGGTATCACTGTTTTTGGCTTATGCCTCAAGAGAAATTATATAAGCCAAAGAGTTAAATCCAAGCAGGGTAACCTAGGTAGTCAATAATCTCCTATGGCAGATTTGACTCCAAATTTCATTTGGCTTCCTCTTTGGAAAACTTTAGAAAGTTTGCCTTTGGAAAACTTAAGCAATACTGAAGGCTAACACCAGAGAAGTTATTAATAGAAGGATGTAATATAAACATGAAAAGCACCAAAGAGAAGTCTCTGAATCTTATGAATGAAAGCTATGTAAAAAGAATAATTATAAAATATATATGTGACAAGTATGCTGAACACTACAAGATGTTGATGAAAAGAAATCAAAAAAGATCAATATAAGTAGAGGGACATAACTATGATCATAAATTTGAAGACCCAATATGGTAAACAATGCTCCCAAAACTCATCTACAGCTTTAATACAATTTCAATCAAAATCCCAGGAGGATATTCAGATAATAAGCAAGATGATTCTAAAATCTACATGCTGGGGTACTGGGGATGGGGTCGGGGGTCAGTCGGTTAAGTGTTTGACTCTTGATTTTGGCTCAGGTCATGATCTCAAGGTTCATGGGCTCAAGCCCCACATGACAGCACAGAGCCTGCTTGTGATTCTCTCTCTCCCTCTGCCCCTCTCCCCAGCTGGTTCTCTCTGTCTCTCAAAATAAACAAATAAACGTTTTAAAAAAAAAAAAAAATGAAATTTACATGGGAAGGCAAAGGCGCTAAGTAGTACAAACAATGTAGACAAATGGTGAAGTTGGAAGACTTCGATTTTAAGACAATATAAACCTACAATAAGCAAGACAGTATGAGTACTGAAGAAGGGATAAGCATAAAACTATTGGAATAGAATAGGGAATCTTAAATAGATCCACACATACAGAAACATCAAATTTTGACAAAAGTACAAAGGCAATTCAATGGAGAAAAGATAGTCTTTAAACAAATGATGTGGAAACAACTGAATATCCATATAAAAAAAATCAATTTCACCCATACCTCATATCATACTAAAATTAACTCAAAATTAATCACAGACCTAAATGTAAAATCTAACACCACAAAACTTCTGGAAAAAAATCTTTGTGACTTTGGTTAGGCAAAGATTTCTTAACTAAGACACCAGAAATATAATCCATAAAATAACAAACTGGTATTTATACTTCACCAAAATTAAAACTTCTGCCCTTCAAAAGACATTCTTAATGGGAAAGGAAAGACAAACCTGTAAGATGGTAAAATATGTTTGCAAATCATACGTTTGATAAAAGAATTCAGAATACACAAAGAATTCTTGAAATTCAGTAAGAAAACAACCTTTCAAAAAAAAAGGACAAAAAATTTAAGCATAGCCTTCTCAAAGGAAGCTATATGGACAAAAGTACATGAAGAGACAGTTAACATCACTAGCCGTTAGGGAAATACAAACTTAAACCACAGTGAGGTTCTATTACATGCCTATGAGAATGGCTAAATTTTTTAAAATATTTATCATACCAACTGTTAGCAAGAATATGAAGGAACTAGAACTCTCATTCACTGTTAGCAGGAATGTAAAATGATACAAAGACTTTATAAAACTGTTTGGCAGTTTCTTATAAATTTAAACATATTCCTGTCATATGACACAGACATTCCATTCCCAGGGATTTACCTAGGAGAAATGAAAGTAGAGGTCCATACAAAGGCTTGTATGCCAATATCATGGCATATTCACATGCCAGTATTCATAGTTTTATTTATAATGGCAGAAAATGGAAATGCCCGAAAAGAGATGAGTGGATAAACAAACTTTAATATATCCACCCAACAGAAGAATATTAAGCAATAAAGAGGAAACTATCAATACATGCTATTACCTGGATGAATCTCAAAATAATTATGCTGAGTGAAAGAAGCCAGACAAAAGAAAAGAGTACAAACTGTAGGAGATGCCATTTATATAAAATTATTGGATATGCCAAGTAATCTACAGTGATAAAAAAAAAAAAAAACAGATCAGGACAAAGAGCAGAAAGAGGGAGGAGGGAAGTATTACAAAAAGGCAAGAGGAAACTTTTGAGGGTGCTGAATATGTTCATTACCCTAACTGTGGGATGCTTTCATGAGTATATACTAGGTCAAAACTTAACACGTCACGCACTTTATTTGAAGTTTATTGTGTGTCAATGACATTTTAATTTTTTTAAAAAGGAATTCAGAGGGGAAAAGTAAAATAAAAGGCAAAATAAAAAGCATAATTATCTGCTCATGCCCTAACACTTTATACTCAAATGGAGGAATACACACTATAGATCAGGAAGTGCCACAATGAGGGAAGCCTGGGGCGCTATGGGGCACAAAGGAGGGTAAGAATTACTCTGAGTTGGGAGGCTGAATACGATTTTATGCAGTAAAGCATACCAAAGCGGACATCTGAGCTATGAGTAAGACTAATTAGACTCATTAGACCTACAAGTAAAACTGCTTAGAAATCCCATGTTTATTCTTTGTTTCTTTTTAAGCCAAGCTCATCTTATTGTAACATCTCATTTCATGTGCATTATTTCATGATGATTATGTTGTATTTTAACTATAAAACACCACACATAATGCATACAACATATTACATACAGATGTACACTTTGGAGATAGTCATTTCCTCAGAACCAGTAATCTTATCTCATAGGACCTCACCAAAGACTGGTTTTATTTTGTTCTGTACATGGGAAAATTGTAAAACTCAAAGGAACCAAGCTAATAATCTGGTTGGTTTTTTTCTCCTGTATTTCTACAAGACTAGAAATAAATTATGGAAAACTTGCTACAAAGGAAGCACACAAAGTACCTGTATAAATGAATTTAAAGCAAGTGTCCTCAGACTCACGAGCCTTTAAATTTATTTCATACTAATATATTATAGGTTTAACACAGATATATCTAGAGAGCCATAAATAAATAGTGTATCTCTAATAATTCTAATTTTTTGTACGATAAAAATAATTTTATCATTAATCACAACCTTAAAATAACTCTGGTAAGAAGTACATTTATAAGACTCAATCCTTTCACTATTCCTCAAAACCAAGTAATAATCACAAAACACTTGCCCTTTTCTCTTTTTCTCTGATTTTAACATGCTATGAAGCCTTCCTCCCGCCCAGCTCTAAATGCTAAGCTCATTTTTAACCATCATTTTCATGTTAATTGCATGGGGGGGGGGGCCCGGGGGAGGGCACTAACAGGCAAGGCAAAGGGATGGAATCACAAAACTAAATGGTCCATTTTCCTTTGAGTGCTGAATGTATTTCAAAATAAAATACACGAGAAAAGCCCAACTTCACTTTAAGTACTGATTTTCACCTGTCCAATAAATGACTCATTTGTCCCATGGTCTCAGTCACCATGCCATTTTGGTGATAAGGAACAAAGAAACGGTCCAAAATGGTCAACAGGAGAAAGGAAAGAATAGAAGTCATGCAGCATGCAAAGGAAACTGTGAAGAACTGTATCTGCCATCAAGACCAGCCCTGACCATCACAGCTTCTCCCATGGGCCAGACCAAATCTCACTGTGCCATGGTGGGCGTGCAGTTTAACAACTTCTACACGCTGTACGCAGTTCAGAAACAGACATTAAACCACATCTTGTACCTGGCGGCATTTCTCCCAAACTTCCCTTTCAACAACCAGATAAAAAAATTTGATCACAGCAATGGAGATGTTAGCTTAACAGATTAAATGTTCACTGTCAGAGTCAAGCAACCTTCTTAAAAGATAAGGCAAAGCTTTATAAAAAGGACTTTCAGCTAAAGACTGTAATTTGGACGTTTGGATTTTTGTCTCCTGTATATACAGTAGTATATAATCAGGAATTCACACTCCCGAACTTTAGCACTTGCCTAAAAATCTGTTACCATGATGAGCACCGAGTCATGTATAGAACTGTTGAATCATTACATTGTACACCTGAAACTAATATAACACTATGTTAATTATACTTCAATTAAAAAACAAAAACAAACCTATAGTTGCTTTTACTTATGGAGTAACAATAAATACTCAAAGGTCTAAGACATGACCTACGATGTATGTCCCGTACACACCACTTGACTCTCCTTACAGAGTATTAAGGTGGCAGTCAGTCTACTACATCCCAAAGAGCCCAGCCAAAAGCCTCACTCTCAGTTTCTTTAATTGTCAAATACATTCTATAACTAGAACATACAACCAGTAACACGCTTAATTACAACAGTGGGCATTTTAATTGCTCTTGGAAAACTAGCCAACAACCTGTTGTATACAACTTCAAAAGGATGCACTCTCATGAGCTAATTAAGATCTAAACCCTAACAAACTGTAGCTCTCACAGTGATACTCACTTGCAAGCTGCATTACAAGTAAGGTATATAAAAGGATAATTTAGAAATTACTTATGGGAATTAGGGGACTTATTTAACTCAATTTTGCTTTGGATCTTCCCATAATTTAGAGGGCTGGCCTTCAAGAAGACAAAGTCCCCCAGCTGGGAAAGTCAGAATCATTTGCTTTGTCTAAGTCATTTCAGATCATTCCATATTTGGGTTTATTTAGCTGGCTTGGAAAAGTTTTGGCATTTTTTTTTAAAAAATTTTATTTTTTTTACGTTGATTTGTTTTTGAGAAACAGAGAAAAAGTGCATGCGTGAGTGGGGGAGGAGCAGAGAGAGAGAATCTCAAACAGGCTCCACAGTGTCAGCACAGAGCCCCAAATGGGGCTTGAACTCACAAACTGTGAGATCATGACCTGAGCCAAAATCAAGAGTCAGACACTTAACCAACTGAGCCACCCAGGTTCCCCTAAGAAAAGTTTAAAGAGAGCCAACTAGAAAAAGGAGTAAGACATTTTGTGTGATGTTTCTGAAACAATGAGCCAATGGACACAGCTCAAAAGGTACCAGTAAAGTTTTCTAAGAAACAGGACAGCATTTTGCATCATTTCTCCTTTGCCCCAGACCTCTCATTTAATAAAGTTTAGAGCTCTGGCTTATTTTATTAAAAGGACAAAACCCTCATCATGAAAAGATTCAACAGAAAGAAAAATGTCTGGTTTTGCCCTTTCCTCTCTGAGTCAGCACATGCTTGCAGCAAACTCAGAGAACAAAAGTACCTCCTTACCTGCAATGATGAGATGATTCTGATTCACCATCTTTAAGAAGACCACTCTCATGGGCGAAAACTTTTCCAAACCATCAGAATGGCCATGTGGGCCTGATTCAACACCAAGAATGAGAAGTTACAGTAAAAACATTATGGAGTGAAAATTTCTGGTTGTACTGAAGAACACCTTAATAACCCACTGTTACCCTCCATTAGGCTAACTCATTCTTCTGATATCAAATTTAACTCCACCTGGGGCACTTGGGTAACTCAGTGAGTTAAGCGTCCGACTCTTGATTTCAGCTCAGATCATGACCTCACAGTTGTGAGATGGAGCCTCATGTCAGGCTCTGCACTGGGTGTGGAGCCTGCTTAAGATTCTCTCTCTCCCTCTGCCCCTCCCTTGCTTGTGCTCAAGCTCTCACACTCTCTCAAAAAAAAAAAAAAAAAAATTAACTCCACCTGGACAGCACAATGATTTACACATGGCACCTACATAAAGCCCCTGCCTGTAATTCACACCAACTAATTTAAGTCCAATGAGCTATATGACCCTATTCCTGAAAAAAGGCACAAGAACTTCAGTCTGGTTTCATTGGCATCAGCACCACCAAAGAGGAAGAAAGGTTTCTAAACTTTTCCTCTCTGCCCTTAAGCCAATTCTTCCAAGGTAGTCGAAACCCAGCCACTGGCTAGCCTTGTGCAATCCTGCTAAGTCTGCTCCTTTGCAATAATCTCCATAGCAATGGGCTCTGTGACCTAACCCACAGCCAAGGAAGCAAGAAATTCAGACACAAACACCCAACCAGGGAGCAAGGACATCAGCTGAGGCATCAGGGATGTCTGAGCTACTTTTGGAGGCTCTGATAAACAAGCAGGTAACACCCCTCCCTCAGCTTCAACAAAAATGTGTATTTCTTTGTAGCAATAAGTGGAAGGAATTCAATGTGGGACTGGTTGTAGGTCAGAGATCCAATTTTCTCAAAGCATTCTCAATAAGCAACCAAATTCCACAACCTTCAAAAACACCCACAACATAAAGGGTCCTAAATCAAAATTCAATTAAAAAAAGCCACAAAAACATGTTTTTCATTATCATATATTATTTATTCCCTAAGAGAAAACACAGGAAGGATGCAAACTGCAACCATATGATGGGTTCACAGCTCTCAACCTGATAGATCTCTCATAACAACACAGATACATTATGGGCTAGCCCTGGTTCAAATACTCCAAATACTATAGACCCAGCATTCAGCACAGTGCATGACAGGTGTCGGACATCTCTGTGTCCCTACAGAAGCCACTGCCCATTCCTCTCAAGATACAGTTCTAGATTCACTGACAACCACCACCCCTGTCCCCAAGGAACTGACATCTGGTCACTAACACCCTCCCACGTCTGAACTCCAGAAGCCCACAATCAGAATACGTTTACAATGCTTCTGAAAGATGGCCAGTGTCTTTTTGTTTCTATTAGTCATAGGTAAAAAGAGAAAAATCTCAAAAATATTTTTTCTTTCAGTCACCCATTAAGAATAAGAGTTTAAGAGAGCTAATCAGTCTGAAACCCTGGGATATTTCTCTGCTTGTGTTTCTGTAGACACTAGCAAAGAGTGTATCAGACAGGGTTAGGTAAGCTAAACATCACAGTGTAGTCTCTGAGCCATCCAGACTTTACTTGAACAAACTGCACTTCCATGAAAAGATTCAAAGGATCACACATGTCACTCAGAACTCATTCTTGGAGTCCCCTTCTGGAACCTGAGAGACAGCCTAAAAGCAAACTCCCAGAGAAGTCAGCATCCATGACCAACAATCCCTAGCCTAGATAGAGACTCTAACCAATTTTTTTTATAGACAAACCCATAAATACAGACAGCTGTAGATGATATGAAAAAGTATGGGAAGGGCTTTAAGGCTCCCTCTATATGCCAGACGTGTACTAGATTGAAACAGTGTTTAAATGTACCAAATAAAGAAACCATTATTAGCTACATATTTCAGTTAAAAAATTTTTTTCACAAATGGTAGCTATCATGTTCTCCCACCAAGTGGATTCTCCCTGGTAGACAGTCTAAAGTATATGGGGCACTTGGATGGCTCAGTCAGTTGAACGTTGGACTCTTTTGATTTCAGCTCAGGTCATGACTCCAGGGTCATGGAATTGAGCCCCCACGTCGGGCTCCATATTGGCTGTGGAGCCTGCTTGGGATTCATAGTCTCTCCCTCTCTCTCTCCCTCCCCCCCCACCCCTCTCCTCCACTCACGCACTCTCTCTCCCTCCTTCTCTAAGATAAAAATAAATTAAATTAAAAAAACTAGATCTAGAATTTAATCCCACCAGGGCAGGAACTTGGTCTGCTTTGTTCACAAATGTAGCCAGTATCCAGAATAGTGCCAGGCACATTGCATGCATGCAAATGCTGTGTGCATGCACATATCTAATGCAAATATCTTTAATCCTCACAACCACCTAGATGAAGAAACCAAAGATTAAGACATTTAAGTAGGATGCCCAAGGTCACAAAGCAGTCAAGTGGCAACATGACATTTCTTATACCTGTATGTCCTGAGAGTAGATCCATGTATATTGGTTATTAAAACCATTAGGCTTACTGCCTAGTTTACTCAAGCAATCCTTTATTAATAGCTTACTCTAAATTCTGTGTTGAGCTAGATACTGTGAAAGTAGTGTCTACTTCTAGCAACTATTATAAATTATGAAACCAGACAAAGAAAGTAAATTGGTGGCACTACAACCTAACCCATGACTAAATCTTACATTTGTAAAAGTTACACTTTTTACTGATGAGGCAAATTTGTATAAAAGAAGCATGCAGATGAGGTCTAATAAAAGCACAGAAGGAACTAATCTGTCCAACATACTGCTGATCTCTCTCTTCCTTTGAAGGAAACCGAAAAGCCCTGCTTTAACAATATAAAAAACAGTTTTTTGTTTGTTTTTTTAAAACAGTTTTAAGATGTGATAACTGATCATATTTGACAGTCAAGGAGCAAATCAGGTGCTCCCTATCAAGAAAAAGGCAAAGGAAATGAAAAAAATTCCAGGAAAAAAATATCGCAAAGACTCCAGACCTGACCTCCCAGTACCTTTTATGTTGGTTTCCTGAGAACATACCAGCCTTTGTGTACTGCTTAAAGCAGAAGCTTCAACATTCTTGCACCTCACAATATGCAAGAGATCATGTAACCAAATGAGGTAAAGTGTAATCTCATCACACAATACAACACAAACAGCTGTGAGTTCCTAGTTAAAGGACAGCAGCTCAATTCAGCTGCACACCTGCAATTATTTAATGTCTAGTTAAGCTTGTCTCCATTTAATAAATTACTTGATAATCACAAAGAGAAAGGGAAGAAAAGACATAAGCCACAACTGAGAACTGGAGACAAGGGTAGGAATTAACAAACAAGGATAAAGAAAAACCCCTCACAAAAGGTCTGGGGAACAACAACGTAGCTGGGACGCACAAATTCAGTAATTCAGGGTGACACATGTTTTCTCAGCTTCTGCTTCTGTGCCACACAGGCTGTCAGCCACGGGAGAGGGCTGCCCCCTACCCTCAGTGTGCTCACCAAGTCCCTGAGCTACTTCTAGGAAGAAGGGCTGAAATTCAGGTAAGGATAGAGTTCTCACTTTTCCAGGCAACTGAAAAAGCTGGATTATCAATTTCCCTTTCCACTTAATATAAGAATAGACACTTCCCCAGCCTTCCAACACACAGCCAGCTTTCATCTGCCCAGGAAACCAGAACAGAATGTGCCAGGACAATACACATCTAGAGGCAATATCAAAATCTCATTTTCACCAATGGATTCAGCCATTCCCCCCACCAGCTATTTCCCGAAATTCACCCAAAATAAATGTATTTTTCTTCTATCTTTGCTTCTCCTCCCAACAGCCCTCTGGTAAAACAAAATTGCCAGAAGGAAGAAAACAAAAGGAAAAGGCAGAAAGGGGAGGGGTTAAGTAGAGGAACTTCCATAATACACTGCCAGGGACTAAAATATGTTCCCCCAAAATTTCTATGTTGGAGTCCTAACACTTAGTACTTCCAAACATGACCATATTTGGAGATATGGTCTTTTAAAAAGGTAATTAAAATGAGTTCTTTAGATTGGGCCTTAATACTACAGGTGACCCTTAAACAACACAGGTTTGAACTGTGAAGGTCCACTTAAATATAGTACCAAAAATGTGTTTTCCTTATGACTTTCTTAATAACTATTTGCTCTAGCTTACTTTATTGTAATAATACAGTATATAATACATATAACATACAAAATACGTGTCAATTGGTTGTTGTTATCAGTAAGGCTTCCAGTGAACAGTATGCTATGAGTAGTTAAGTTTTGGAGGGAGTCAAACTTATACATGCAATTTCCAAAGGTCATCTGTAACTAGTGTCCTTTTAAGAAGAGGACACTTGGACACAACGTGCACTGCACACACAGTAAAAGACCAAGCGAGGACACAGCAAGCAAGAAGGCAGCCATCTGCAAGCCAAGGAGATCGGCCTCCGGAGAAAACAACCCCACCAATATCTTGGTCTGGGACTTCTAGCCTCCAGAATGTAAGATAATAGATTTATTATGTTTAAGCCACCCAGTCTCTGGTACTTTGTTATGGCAGCACTAGCAAACTAATACAGCCACAAATCAGACAATCAACTCTGAAGAAATAAGTAACTTGCCATAAGTAGGCCCATTCCAAATTCTTCTGATATTCCACTTGGACCCAAATAAAAACACCAACAACTTTGTTGGCGTTTGATCCTTGCTTGTTGGACTATCCCTGGCTACAATCTGATATGGCTAAAATAACATGCATTCTTTCCACACAGCAATTTCTGAAGCCTTAAACTTGGCCAAGGACACTCTACTCAAATCACAAAAGGAGTCAGACACTGATGATGACCATCCATCCATGCATTCATTCTATTAGGCACCTACTATTTGCAGGGGAAATGGGAAAAAAAAAAAATTAAGATTTGGGACCAGCTCCTCCTAGTAGTACTAGATGATACTACTGCTAAGGATGTTATCAGGCTCAACTGAGACAGACACCAAGATCTGTGGAAGCACCTTGTTAGGAATGCCTAACACCTAAGTTTCCAAGTCTAAGAAGACAGAAGAGGAAGACATTTTAGGCATAGAAAACATATAAGCAAAAGGCACAGAAACATAAAAGCGGGGAACAGAAGCGAGACCATCAAAATAGTCAAGCTCTAACACAAGGTGCATGACCTTGAACAAATGACAAAAGTCTCTGGTGTTGAATATAATAATGGCATCAGACAATGCTCGCCAAACACTTAGAATGGCGCCTACCAATGTAAGGCTACTATTGGTGATATTTTGTTTGTACTGGAAATAGCAGATAGGTCTGTGGGCTGGATGGACCCAGGGATGAGTAAGCCTAAAGATGAGGCTGAAACAGTATTTTGGAGGCAGACTATAAAGAGTCTTATATGGCACACCACGGAGTTGGGAAAAACAGTACGTCCTACAGACAACAGGAAGCCTCTGGGGGTTTCCTTAGACTTTAGCTGGAACATACAGAGTTTGGGATTTCTGATAGAAGTCTCTAGTGGTCGTGGCACAGTGGACAGCTGGGGGAGAGAGAATGAAGTCAGCTGACAAGTCAGTGCAAGTTGCCGAACAGGAGAAAAAGGAGACAAAGGAGAGGATAGAGTCAAAAGGTACATTTCAGAAGTACAACAGCCAGGACATAGTGACCTCCCAAGATGAAACTTGTTTCAAAAGGAAAATGACAAAGGATTTAATTAAGTTGGCTAGCCAGGTTACTATTTCACACTCTAGAAACACTGTCCTACTTAATTAACTAATTTATATTCTGATGCACTTACACACATGCATACCAAGAAAAAAAAGAAAAGAAAAAAAGCTAGCAAAACATGACCAAACACACCAGCCCTCCTGACCAATAAACACTCTCTTTAAAGAGCCAAACAACTGCAAAGAGCCTTTATTTTTAGCATTTAACATCTCTGATATTTACTAAAGTTTATAGTTCCTCTTCCTTGGGAGTTATTTTATTGTTTAAGCGGACTGTATTAATATTCGTACTTCCACCCTGACCAAACCAGCAGATGAGAGCAAACAGTTTCCTCTGACTCTTCAACCTGCTGCTATTTTCATACCTAACCTACTCTAAAAGTATAATGATCAGCTCTAAATCTAGGCTTGAAGGCAGAGTACTAAAGGCCAGTACAACATTTACATTTCTCCCAGGCTGAGGCATGGAAATTCAGTGACAAATCAATTTTTTTTCTTTTACAGAGTGTGGGCATGCAGGTTTTTGAGAAGAGGCAACACAGGTGAGAGAAGACCCAGAAGCAGATGGTGGGGATGTCCTTCCAGGAGTCATCTTCATTACCCTGGCAATCTTTAAAGTATTTATCGAGTCAATAAAGCAGACAGTCAAGTGATGGCGGCATGCTGAACAGGTTTCAGACAGGCTACAGGCAATAATACACTGCTATGGCCATTCGCTGGCCCAAGTCAGGCCACCAGTCAGGCTTACAAAGAAGCGACAGACCACATATTAGAATTACACAGAAGTTGTACGCTGATGTAATGCACACCTCTTGCCCCTGCACACCCCCACAGAAACACATTTATCCTCCACACGGTCCCAGGCCTTCTGGGTGCCTCTGCTCCTGGCCTTTCACACTATCTTTACACTAATTATTTGTAGACAATCCTGTCTCTTCATCTAGACTGTCTGCTCCCGGAGAGGTATGATCCACACTAGAGTCCACCTTTGTATTGTGCCTACAAAACAAGAATTCAGTACCTATTTCGTGAACAGCAGGTTAATCCCGCAGCATAGAACCCTAAGGAGGAGATGGAAAGCCTCTAGACTAGAGCAATGCTTCCATAAATTAACATGCAGACAAATGACCTAAGGATCTCGCTAAAATACACATTCTTGAATACCACCCCCTGGAGATTACAACTCAGCAGTTCTGGGGTAGGGTTCCCAAATCTTCATTTCTAACAAGACCTCAAGGAGACTGATGTTGCCGGTCCACTCCGGCTCTGCCTAGAATAACCTCCCACCTGAAGCAGAAGTCACCCCAAGTGCAATTCTGAGAGGAATACCATGGGGTAGCTTCTGCACCCCTCCCTCCACTCCCAGGAGAAAAGGTGACACACCCCAAGGCCACCCAGTCTGCTTCAGGTCCTAGAACTGCTAAAGACGTTCTCCCTTATATACCAAGTTCCCCGGAGTTCAAACGCCTGCCCTGGAGACACTATCGATGTGCCCACAAAGGTCTCTCACTGACTTTTTTTCAAATCACTCACTCACTTTCCTTCCTTGTCTCCCTGCCTTTGCCTCTTTCTCTTTGCCCTTGCACAACTGGAACCACATCTGAATACTAAACTACAGCCCTTTTATTTGTGCTCTTAGGAAAATATCCCAGGAAAACCGCATGCTTCTCAAGTTACAGGTCCTCCCCTCTCTGAATTTATCTACTTTTCCCATAATAAACCCCCTCCATGCCAGCAATTAATCAGCCCCCAAAGACCACCCAGGAACAGCCAAGGAGAACCCTGCCCTCTCCATAAAGCTGCCTGCCAGCACCATGCGCGTCCCCGAGTCCCTTGCGAGCACAGCAGTGCCTTCATTAGTCACGCAAAGAGGTGGGCCAACCTCAGGCTTCCTTCTAGCTCTGCTGCCCTAGAAGAGTATGACCTAAACCCAGGGACACCTGGGAACCATTCCAGATTCTTCCTTTGTTGACACTCTCTTCTTAGAGAGCATCTGGAGAGTCAATGTCAGGAGGCCTGGAGTCAAATCCCAACTCCACCAGCAAGGAGGTCTGTGATGGTGAGCTCATCAGATAAGGCATTTGACCCTCCATTTCCTCAACTATAAACTGAGGATAATCATATCTCAGAGCTACTTTGTGAGACTGCATTGAGGTAAATGACATTTGTAAAATTCCTAAACTGCAAGACATGACAGAAATGTTAATTATCGTCTCGCACTGCCAGGTACTCAAATACTGGCTGCATGTATGACATCCCTGTCTGCAGGCTACATTCCTCACAAGGTAAACGAAGTCAAATTCCACACAACGATGGTCTCTGAAATCACTGCTCTCCACTACTGTTGAGCCACTATTTATTTATTGGCAACTCATCAGGCTCCAGGCCTGTGCTAAGCACTTCACACGTGTTATCACATCCCGTCCTCATTACCACCTCAATGAGGCAGGTGCTATCACGATCCCCATTTTACAAATGGGGAGAGTAAAGCACAAAACAGTTAGGTAATGTGTTCAAGGTGACACAGCTAGCAGTGGCAAAGAAGGAATCTGAAGCCAGGAGGTCTTATTCTAGAGCCAGTGCCCCTAACTTCCAGGGGAGGCCGACCCCTGCGGGACACAAAGATCCACGCGTGTCTCCACATGGGAACGGCACCGGCACCTCTGCCCCCACGTTTTAGCTCTGTACTCCGAGAACTCATTCACAGGACAAAATGACAGCATGATGCTCCAGAAAAATTACAGCTATTCATTCTCCCAATTAGCATGTGATGAAGAGAAGGGGGAAATCACCAACTATTTAATGTGCTTGAAACCTGGTCTATGAAAGATTCAGTCATTTGAAAACCACATTTATAACTGGAAGTAAATCTCAAGAAATATAAACTCGAGGCAAGGTTTTCACTTCAATAACCCTTGTAGTTAATAAGTTTCGCAAGTAAAAGAAGAATATCGGAGGACAGGCTCTACGTTGTATGCCCCAACAATGTAAGCTAGTCAGAGGCTCGGAGGAACCTCCCACATCTGTAACTAGAACATCCCCTGAGGCAGCTTAAGAGTCATAAATTGGATCTGCATCCTTCTTTGGGATGACATACCTGTGACAAGCCCAGAATTCCAGGAGACCTGGACCTCTTTACACCACCTAACATAATTAACAGAGCTAATGACAGCAAAATGGGTAAAAAGAAACAGTAAATCTTTGCAACTTTTCTGTAAGTCTAAAAATACCCCAAAATAGACCAGTTATTTTAAAACATACAAAAACTAACAAAAAGCCAACAGAAAAACAAGCAAAGAATATGACCAGACCGTTCACAAAGAGAAAATACGATCAGATCTAGGATATAGTAAGAGATGCTCAACATTATTAATAAGAAATGCAAACTGAAACCACTATGAGATACAATTTTTCTCTTATCAGATTGGCAAAAATTCAAAAGTTTAACCACAAAACTTGTTGCCAAGGCTTGGGGAAATCCCTACTCTTAAACAGGAATATAAATTGGTACAACCAATACAAATTCGTACAGAGGATTTGGGCAGTAACTATCAAAATGACAAATGCACATATACTTTGACTAACAATTTCACTCCTGGGAGTTTATCCTACAGATGTATACGTACACATGGATGAAACGCCATATAGTCAAAATTATTCAAAGCAGCATCACTTGTAAGAGTGAAGAACTAGACATAACCCAAGGTCGTTACATATGAACCGATTAAATATGTAAGAGTACAACCATATAATGGACTATTGGGCAGCTTTAAAGACAATTAATTAGGTAGCTCTCTCCATACTGAGATGGAATGATCTCCAAGATATACTGATAATCACAAAAAAGCAAGATGCGGAATGATGTTTATGGTATCGCTGTGTAATACACATTCAAGTGTATTTCTATTTGCTTTCAGAAATTATGGAGGATACATAAGAAACCAATAAAATAGTTATGGGAAGCTGAAGAATAGGGCATATGGGTCCAGGGATGGGAATGAGACATCTCTCTATAAAATTTTTATATGGTTTTGATCTTTGAATCATATGACTGTATTACCTACTCAAAAAATAAGCAAAAAAGAAAAATGGACAAAAACACCCATTAATCCCACAATTTATGGAGTCAATCTTTGCTTTTACCTCTACGTGGATTATATTATTCACGGATTATCAGGGACCATTCTCCAAGTTCTATTTCTATTGCTTCCAACATCATGCCTCACATTGCATATAATCTTAGGAGATGCACACAAATTTAATCTTAACCAACAAGAGTATAATCAAAAGCAGTAAAATGGGAACGTGAAAATGTAAACATAAAAAAACTAACATAGTCAAAGACACCTACAATGCTGGGAAAACCATTTTACCTCCTATGTTATCTGTGCCACTCTGCTTCCCTATGACACATATCTACCCCAAATCCAAACCCTCTCTCTCCCCAAGCACAGATAGGAGAGAATTAAGCATTTTTAGAGCAAGTAAGAACTCAAAACTTATTTGTAAGCAAATCTGAGCCCAAAATCATGAATTAAAATCTCAAAACAAAATTTATTAACAACAAAGTGGTTCTGGCTGTCTAGTTATTTGACATGTTGGCAGGTGCTGATCAGAACGGACTCAGCAACAGCATGCCTGGGTGACTCCATGGGTTAAGCGTCTGACTTCAGCTCAGGTCATGATCTCATGGTTCATTGAGTTTGAGCCCTGCATCAAGCTCTGTGCTGTCAGCTTCATATCCTCTGTCCCCATCCCTCTCTGCCCCTGCCTCACTTGCACTCTCTCTTTCTCTCAAAATAAATAAATAAACTTTAAAATAAATAGTTAAAAAAAAAAAACTGACTCAGCAATACGTCACCTCCCGTGGGATCTCACATATGCTCCTTGTGTCGACTCCAAAACTTTGTGTGCTACAAGGCCATTACAGCAGTCCACAGAGCACGTGTGGTGTCTTAACAGGAGTAGCCAAAATGAGGAGGCCAGCCTGTGACATCACTGATCCTCCCAAGAAAGGGTCCCCAAGCTCACAGATTATAACATTAGATAGTAGACAACTTCCACTTAGTAGGTAAATACTTTTTTAAAAACCCTTTGGGAGACAAGTCATTAAAGTCCAGTTCACCTAAGTGCTATCAAGGGAAAATTATTTGCTTTTCTAGTAGATCAATAAGTAGCTAATAAGGTCAGAGACGAGAAATGAACGATCAATAAAATGGGGAAGGCACTGTAACCGGTTACTGCTTTTAGCCATATCCTTTGTTCCTGTCTAGAGAAGGCTTTCACAGAAAGAAGGAACAACTAACTGTGTTGCTTGATTTTTTTTTTTAAGTTTATTTATTTATTTTGAGAGAGACAGCCAGAGTGGGGGAGGGGAAGAAAGGGAAGGAGACAGGGAGAATCCCAAGCAGACTCTGCACTGCCCGCACAGAGCCCCATGTGGGGCTCCCACAAGATCATGACCTGAGCTGAAACCCAGAGTCAGACGCTTAACCGACTGAGCCACCCAGGCGCCCCATGTGTTGCTTGATTTCTTTCTTTCACATACACACATACACTTGCACACATACTTCATTTCACTGCGCTTAAGATTGTGGGACTATTATTAATGGACCAAGATCTTCCTTCATAACACTAGAAGGACACAGCAGATCACCCATGGAGAAAACCCTGCTCTGGACAGTTCTATCCGCAACTGTAGTTACCAGGTTTTCACTGGTTTACCCAAAGTCAATGCCCAGAGTTAGGGAAACAAGGGCTTCAGCTCTCCCTCCCCTCACTCCTCAGGAGTGTCTTAGTGTCTTAATCAGCAGGGCCATGATCTAGAAGTCTCCGCTTCAAACTGCTGCACTATCACAAAATGTCTGATCTACGTGAAGAGGTGAAGGGAAATGCTGCATGCTGAGGGAGCTACAGAAAGTTCCCCTGGTGCCTCATGAATTTTTGAAGCTGTCTCATAAATCAGTTCAACCAAGATCACTTAACTTGGTCTTGTTACAAATCCTGCTGCCACAGTGGACAGTATCTGAAATTGTAATTTTAAAATGTAAAAGGAAAAGGGAGAGTAGGAGGGGCCTTCTACAAAAGCTGGGGGTGGAGAGCTGACAATGACAATGACAATGACAATCCTGGAGATCCTGAATATATAGTGTAGGACGCCCGCCCAGGGAGTCAAAGAAGACAGGGAGCTCATCTGAGAGTGAACAAAATGGTTTGCTGCAGAACATTCTTGTTTCTTTCACTCACACCCACAGGAATAAAACTGAGGTGCTCTAAGAACAGCTTAGACCACCCCTCCTGGCAAATCTAGAGAGCTGATCCACCCCCTGACATCTCCACCACAGCAAGTCTAGGGATCAGGACTGCAGACTTTCTTATGTTAATCCCCTCTCTAAACTGTGAGATTCCCAGGGACAGAGGCCATTTTATTTATGCCCTGTGCACCTAGCTCAGTGCATGACCACCACATGGATGCGGTATATAAATCTTCCTTTAATGTTTGCTTAGAAGAGGCAATGCTTCGGAGGAAAGAACAGGCCCCCTCTGCAATTCAGCTGTCTTTTCCTGTCAAAAAAGAGTGTGAGATCTACATCCTAAAGCAGTGATTCTCACAGTAGATTCCTCGATCACCAGGAGTGGCATTACCTGGCAACATGTAAAGCAAAATCTTGCTCCCCCAGCCACACCCCCACCCCCACTGAATCAGAAACCAGGGGTGAGGTCCAGCAATCTGCATTTCAACGAACTCTCCAGGTAATTCTGATGTTCAATGAAGTTTGAGAATCACTGTCAGTTTCTGCCTAAAGATATATGCTATACCTTCCTAACCACCCCTCAGAAGTCAGACAACTAAAGATAACTCTGAACAATTTTTAGATGTTGGAAATAAAAGTTTACATATTAACTAACCATGAGCAGTGTTTTCTGTGACTGTTAACTGCATATGCCATGCTGGTTCAGGGATGTTTACTAATCTATGCCTTTCAACTCAAAGCACAGACCTACATATTTTACCAATGAAAATGCAAAAGTCAGGCCAACAGCTAAAACAGTAGGAAAAAAATCCTTTTTACACACTGGACACATTAAGAAATTAATGTTACACGCAGTGACAAGAAGGTCAGACTCCTTAGGCAGAATGGAGGTCATTCTTCATGCATCTCCAATTGAAACTAAAAGACATTCGGGAAAGTCTTCATTCCTTCTGTACATGGTTAGGCAGTCTTAAGAATTCCAGGTTATCTGTTAGCATTTCTAAAAGACACATTTAGGGGCACCTGGGTGGCTCAATCAGTTAAGTGGCCCATTCCTGATTTCGGCTCAAGTCACGATCTCACAGTTCATTAGATCGAGCCCTGCGTTGGACCCCACACTGAACATGGAGCCTGCTTGGGATTTTCCCTCTCCTTCTCTCTCTGCCCCTCCCCTACCTCTCTCTCTCTCTCAAACTTTAAAAAAAAATTTCTTAAACCCACATTTAGACATGTGGGTAAGGACATTCAGGATGTTTAAAGAAGAGGTTTTCACATGGTGACATCAATGAGCCTAATTACCCTGTTGCTACTCTGTAAAAACCTTACACCAGTCTGAAAAAATTCTGTGCCCTAAATGGAGTCTGTTTTGGAGGGAAAGAAGCCCAGCTCAGACACTGTTGGCAGCTGTTGACAAAGTATGGCATAACTAAGGAAACCAACCTGGGGAAGGGTCTCTCAGTCTCTTGACCTTTCCCTAAGAGGGGTGACCCAGACAAGAAGATCAAAGGTCCAACTGGCCCTCTGCGGCTGCCACAGTGCACACCAGTCAGCACAGATTTTTAGAAGCCTCAAGTCTGTCTGAATGGCAAAACTAAACTTGTTCTTGGGATTGGAGAAAGTATACGGAAATGCAAACTTTCACACTTGATCTGACAGATGCTTGTGCTTCACTATCCACAGATCTGTTATAATGTCAAGGCCAGCAATTTTAAAATTGTTGTTGGCTTGGGTAATAACACATTTTGATCTAGGGCCTATAAGGCAAAATGCCAGAAAGGGTCTCTTCCTATTTGTAGAATGCAAACAAGCAAACCTTGAGAGTCAAGGAGGCCTCTTCTTTTGTAAGCCTGCTCATAATGCAGAAGCTGCTGGCAGAGAAACCACACTTAAATTATGGTTTTAAAAAAAAAAAAAGTCTTAGCACTGTCTAATTTCCATACCTAATTTCAAAATATTCAAAATTAGGGTAATTTTGGTCAAAACATGTTAGTTTTATTCCACCGGTGGGAAAAAATGATTTTAAAATGTTTCATTTAAAATGAAGCAGGATCTTAAGGCATGACAAAATATTATCAAAAAGCAGGTTCTTTAAGGTATGACAAAATATTATAAAAATTACATCGCGCCTATTAATCTCTGCTATCAATCTAGTTTTACAAGAATAGATTTTTTAATGTAATGCTAATTTGCCCAGTGAAATATCTTGGTTAATATATTTCTTAGGGGAGGGGGTATGTTTATTTGTTTTTGAAAGAGAAAGAGAGAGTGCACGCACCCCTGAGAGGTGGGGTGGAGGAGCAGAGAGAAGGGGACAGAGAGTATCCAAAGCAGGCTCTGTGCTTATAGAAGACAGCGTGATACGGGGCTTGAACCCACCAACCGTGAGATCATGACCCAAGTTGAATTCAGACACTTAACTGACTGAGTCACCCAGGTGCCCTTTGTTTTTAAAAATGAGTATTAAAAAGGACAATGTCTGGGGGCACCTAGGTGGCTCAGTAAGTTAAGCTCAGTCGGTTAAGCGTTCCACTTCAGCTCAGGCTGTGATCTCATGGTTCGTGGGTTCAAGCCCCACATCAGACTCTCTGCTGTCGGCTTTTGATGTTGTCAAAAGCCAAGAAAAGTGCTGCTTTGGATCCTCTATCCCCCCCCCCTCAAAAAATAGACATTAAAAAAGAAAAAAAAGTACAATGTTTGGTTGGATCTGACTCAAGTGTCATCAAATTCATCCAAATCAGGACCTGACCCTAATCAAATATCAGAGCAGGATTTTGCAAACTGTTAATGTGTACTTTGCTTTATATCTCATAAGCTAAAATAAGCTGGAGAATAACATAATATGGTACTACATCCATACTGTCAACTCACAAATATTAGATTGTTTGTTAATGTATTTAAATTGGCCAAAGAAATAATATATGCATATGACAAAACACAGGCTACCACCTTCTCTCCCCTGGATACCCACTTCTGGAAGTGCTTAAAATGTACCCAGAATGCACCCAAAATTTTTGTGCTTTATAAAAACAGTATATGTTTTAAACCCCGTTTATTTTCAAAGACATTTGTCTTTTTGCAAGGCAAGAAAAAGTAATTTTATCTCTCCCTGCCATACCTATACTGAAACTAGAAATAGTGAGGACAGCTTATTAAGTAATGAATTTCAATCTACTTTCAACTTTGAGGGTCAGCACTGCAACTATAATTACCTGTTTTAGATAGCTCCTGTCCACTGAACACCCAAATACAGAACAAAGGTCAATGGTACCACTTAGGAAAACCTAATGACTTTAATGAGCATTCTGATCCTTTGTTCCTCTAATGCAGTTTTCCATACACATGGCTGGGCATCAAAATCACCTGGACAGCTTTCAAGTATTAAAGACTCCCCATCTTCATTTCATTTAACCAGAATCTCCAGGAGTTGAGACCCAGAAAGCAGGGCTCGCTTTCAATGGACAAAATTCAGAACCGCTACTTGGCAGCAGGGAATAAACGAGCAGCAAACAACAGTTTCACAGAAGTGTTCCTGCGGCAATCGCTCCTCAGTGTAAGGAAGCCATCACCAAAGATGAAACTGTTTTAAAAGGAGACACCTAAGTGGCAGGAGAAAACATCTGAAAGGTAAAATAAAGACCTAGTGCTGTCCATGAAACTGAGAAAATCTCCCTGCCAAATAGTATAAAAACCAGAGTTGTGGTTCTCAAACTTTAGTGGTCATCAGAACCACCTTGAAGGCTTACTAAAGTGGGGAGCGGGGGCAAAAATGAGCATTTCCTGTAAGTTCCCAGGTGCTGCTGCTGGTCTAGTAAACACGGCTTGCAGAACCCCAGGACTGGAGCAATGAGGAGCAAATACGATCTGCGGCAACACCAGCTTTGTCACTAACTAGCTGCACAACTCTGAGCAAGTCCCAAGTCCTCTAAGTTTTGCCTTTTTCTTCTTTTGAGCTCCTGCACCAGAGCATCTCCTCTGACGCCAACACTCTCTGGGTCTGTGAGATACAAATTCCAGTTGGATTAGCACATGAAATTGCAAGAATCTTCAGGGGTGAAAGGTTCCAGTCCCCGCGACAAGCAATGAATTATATTAACAGCCAGAAATAACACATGCACACGCACATACACACTTACACACAGGCAGCACGAGTCTTTTTTTTTTATTTTGATGTTGTCAAAAGCCAAGAAAAGTGCTGCTAACGCATATGGCCAAAGGAATAAAATTACCCCCTTTTCTTTTATTTCTATAATCCCATGTCTGTACAAAAAAGCATGAGTTAAATTTCCCCTTAGCACCGAGGACCTCAATTATTCACCAAAAACTTCCTGTGGCTTTACCCCCAAAAGGGAGAAATGAGCTGCTAAATTTATTGAACGTCAAAAATACACCAAGCACATCCTGTTGTTCATCAAGTCTCCACAACTGTATGAAATAAATATCTCCATTTTTCAGATGAAGAAACGGAGGCTCGTGAGCTTAATTTAAGTAACTCACTCATGACAGCACAAATCATTACTGGCACAGTCAAGGTTTGTATTAGGGTTTATACAACTCCAAGCCTCTCACTTTTTTCGTGGTACAATGATTTCCCCATCATTTCCATCTACCACATCCCTTTAAAATGTCACAAGGAAAAAAATACCTTTCTATGTTAAAGTGAGGAGGATTCTGATGTTTTTAAACTAACTTTGAGGGAGATCATCTTCAAAAAAAAAGGTCCATCGGGCAGGGCATTCCCCACCAAACTCTTGAATGGCAGAAGTTCCAGGGTATCATTATAAGACTGTTGTATGTAAATTTTCACCCAAGCCTGGAATATTATTCTTAGCTCACTTTGCACAGCACAAACTTCCTTTAATAAGTGGGTTGTTGGAGGATGCAGACCAAAAGAAGATAAAGAAACCATCCCCCACTCCTCACCTACAACACAACCCAGACTGATATCTATCATGACCCTTTAAAATGGTCACATTCAGAGCTGTATCAGCTGATCCCAGGAAATATTTCTCCATCTCTCCTTTTAGGAAAAGTTGAACACATATCCCAATCCACTACAAAAATAACAGATAAGAACCAAGTAGAAAGACATAAGGAATCAAGAAATGCTATTTTTAATGTTTGCACGCTACTGAACTGCATATGTAATGGCCCATACATGTTAGCACTTCCCAACCTTCTATTCATTCAGGTCTCCAATTACATCAGCACTGTAGGATACTTCACATGCCTTTATTTCATAGCCCTATTGGAAGTGCGGCCTTAAATATGAGAAGTTTTTAAAATGACAGGTGTTTCTATAACAACTCTTCACTGCAAAGAGCAGCCAAGAAAAGTGTCCTCTAAAGACGTGGTTCTTTCTCTTCCATCCCCCTCTCTCAACCATGCTAAAAATTGTTTGTTCTCTCTACAGACCTGGAATAGGCACAAGACTCTGAAACACTCTGCCTTTCCCCTGGAAGCAGTTTTCTACAGGTCAGAAGGTGGTTTCCAGGTGGACTAGGGGTGACTGGCAATGCCACTGCCCTCCCTGAGGCACATCCACATGGCTGCTGTCACCACTGGCCTGGTCCTCAGCTACATGGCACACTGGGTCACGGCAGGGAGTTAATGAGGCCAAGGTGAGGCATCAGAACCACACAGGGGTCAGTTCACTTGGCCCAGATCCAGGGTTACAAACTTCATTTCTAACCTCAGCCTGAAAAATGCTGGCTGTAATGGAGGGGGGGGGGGGAACCATCCTCCTATAGGAAAAATACTTCCGGCCTTGAATCCCACTTGAGAGCAATCATTCATAGAGCATCATTAATCCTATCCCAGAGCTTCTGCTATATGTGTGGCACTCAGTGAAAGCAATAATAGCAGCACTTTATTAATCAACTTACTAAGTGACCAACATTGAACTTTCAACCAATATTTATTGAGTACCTACTGTGTGTCATGCTTTGTTGTCTGAGCTATGGATGCAAGAGTAAACAGGAAAAAAAGTCTCTCCCCTCAAATAGCTTCCAATTCAGTAAAGAGAAAACAATGAGTTCATATGATAAAAAATTAATAGAAGTAAAGCAGAGTAGGCATTACAGAATAACTGAATAGAGGAAGGAACTATTTGTACACACATTCAGGGAAAGTCTCTCTGAGGAGGTGACTTTCTGGCAAGCACTTAAGTGGATACCTGACATTTACTATAAGAAATCTTTAGGAGAGCCCCATGGGCAGCCCCATGTATTTTACAGATGAGGGCCCAAGGGCTCAAGGTAGTTAAAAGACTTGCCCAAGTTTATGAATATCATGCCCAAGTCACACCTGTTTTGAGAATCAGTAAGAGGAAACCTCACTAAAGTGGACCAGGGATTCAGGAAGGGGAGGCTGGCAGGGTGGGCCATACCACTGCATGTCAATTACAGGCTCCAACAGAGAAAGAGGTACAGAACATATTGCATCTCCTATAAGAAACTGACCACCTCTGCAACTCAACCAATGAGAAACCATCAAAACCCTGAACTCTTGGTTTTCTCCAAGGGACTTTCCTTTAAAACAACACCTCCCAATTCCTTCCTTCTTCTCCATAAAATAACATTTCTCTCTGTAGGACTTACCTATGGGCTTGCCATAGCTTGCTTGTCCTGAATTACAATTCTCTTGTTCCTGAATAAACCCATTTTTGCTGATAAAATAGCTTTTATTTTTAACGTTAACACCTCACAATGCATCGTGCCCTTTCCACCACCCAAAGGTATCAAGACACAAGCCTTCACCTCCAGTGCAAGGTGTATGAAATCCAGGGGTGCTCAAGAGGACTCATTCAGGTACAAAAAGAAATTCAGATCATCTATGTGTACTTATTCTTTTGTCTCCATTAAACTTCTATTTTTGTGTTAGCTTTATATGTATAAATATATATATACAAATATACACATTCATATGTAAATATATACACAAATATATACAATATATTTATATAAATATCTATACAATTTAGAAGTGAACAAATATAAAAAGAACTATCACTGGGGCACCTGGGTGGCTCAGTCAGTTAAGCGTCCAACTTTGACTCAGGTTATGAGCTCGCAGTTCATGAGTTTGAGCCCCACATCAGGTTCTGTGCTGACAGCTCAGAGCCTGGAGCCTGCTTCAGATTCTGTGTCTCCCTCCCTCTCTGCCCCTCTCCCACTCATGCTCTGTCTCTGTCTTTGTCTCTCTCTCTCTCTCTCTCTCAAAAATAAATAAAAACATTTAAAAAATATTTTAAGAACTATTACTGATAGAGGCACACAATCATAAATTTCAGGATCACTACACTAGAGAGTAGATGCCAAAGAAATAAACATGGTCCCTCTTCCCAAGGACAGAATATTTTGTTCTGCAAATATATTTTGTTCTGCCTATATTCTGTGAACATAATTATACAGTTCAAGATACAAAATGAAATAAAATAGACCATACAGGTGAATCCAAGGTGTGGCTCAATATGGAGCTGAAACGTTTTCCTCTAGTTTCTCATTCAACCAACATGCAGACCTCCAGCGCTAGGACCTCACGCACTGATGATTACACAGCCTGTTCCCCTGACAGGGAAACCTGTTTACTCCACACTAAAGGGAATCCACCAATTCATTTCAAATTGGTCACCAGACAGCAGCTGTCAACTGGTAATAACTTTTGGTCACTCCCTACCCAGGCTGTTTAATACACATGTAAACATAAGTTTCATAAATTGTTCAAATGTGTATTTACTCAAAACACCATTATGGGTCCATCAGACTGTTACAGGCTATCAGCTAAATAATATGCATTTTTTAAAAGGCTTGGCAGCTTAATACATATTTTTACTGCTCACATAACTCAAAAACAGCCTCAGAGTAAAACGTTTAATTTGACACATAAATAGTCCATTATATGGCCTAATCCTCTTTTGTGTTTTCAAAAAGGGAAGAAAGTGCCAGGGTATTTCAATGTGATAGGAGGAGCACAGCAAAGGAGAGGGGAAAAAAATAGTCACGCACAGCTGTTGATCTTACTTTAGGGCCAGGCTCAACGGGGTTGGTAAATAAAGGAGTATTTGAAAAGAAAGGGTATCTGGTTATCAGAGGCATTTAGGTTGATCTTTTAAAAAAAAAAAAAAAAAAAAAGAAGGAAGGAAGAAAGAAAGATAGAAAGAAAGAAAGAAAATGCCTTTATTTGGATAGTCTCCTGGATATTAACCCTCAAACTACCTAGTTATCATTTACTTGCAACTACAAATTGACCTGGTAGACTGGTGTTCTTTAAAGTAGGGGCCTGTAACCATAGAAGAACTCTTATTAAGATCTATAACTTATCTATAAACCTACACACCTTTCTTAAGTTCTCAAACGCAAATGTGCAATTCACATCTTCTTTAATATGACCAAGAGCTTCTTAGTAGTTCCCTAATAAGTGAGTTAGAAGGTTCGTGAAATCCATTTTGATAAATTAAAATCAGCAAGTTGCCAGAGTATGCAAAGAACTAGAAACTGGGTGTCCCAAGTACTCAGGCTACTCTACGATGCTGCCAAGTACTGGCACACTCACACACCAACACTACAACTCTCAAAGCTCACACTGTACTCTAGAAGTCACTGTAACATCAGTGCTGTCTTGAGTCAATCACAGTTTATAATACTACTATTCTTATACTATATTTTCAATTATAAACTACTATCAGTTCAGTTTTACCATTAGAAATTTGATTTGTTAGGGGGGCACCTGGGTGGTTCAGTAGGTTGAGCATCCCACTTCAGGTCAGGTCATGATCTCATGGTTTGTGGGTTCAAGCCCCATGTCGAGCTCTGTGCTGACAGCTCAGAGCCTGGAGCCTGTTTCAGATTCTGTGTCTCCCTCTCTCTCTGCCTCTCTCCCGCTTGTGGTCTCTCTCTCTCACTCTCTCTCAAAAATAAACATTAAAAAATTAAAAAAAAAATTTGATTTGTTGAAGATAATCTGGTTAATCTCACAATGTGGAGATACCGTAAGTAGATACATATACAGCTAAAGTAGATATATATATACATAACAAGCCCACCTCCAAAAAAATTACTTGTACAGTAAATCTTCATTTGTGGTTTTATGGTCTTGCTATCTACTATCAAGACAAGTCCAATAAAATTACATTTTTAAGCTTATGGGATACTGCTTTATAAAATAAAAAGTACATATGGCTCATACTAATATTTGCTGATACTGATGCTGAATGGGAAGGGTGATATAAGGAATTTCTGCCCTACCTAACTGGGTTGAGTTCAAACATCTGAGAACCAGTACTCCAGACCAGTTAATTCTTCACTTTTTCTGAGTCAGCCATTTCTGAGAATCTTACAAAAGCTATGATGTTCTTTACAGAATAATACATGCAGGCATTAAAATTTGCATACGGGGACATGTGTATTAATTCTTAAGCCATTACAAACCCAAATTTCATGTGCCAAGACAATCTTGTACTCTTATTTCTCTATGATAAATATTTTCAAAACAATAGATCTTTTACAGTTTCCCAAATATATAAAGGTTAATACTGAATGTTTTTGAAACTGTTTACGAATTCCTGAAATTCTGCAAATATCTCCTCATTCTTAAACACTATCCTCGAGGCCCTTAACCCAATGTTAAGAACCCCCATTCTAGATTTCATTCTGTTTTCATCATCCTTTCAATATCGCCTCAGAAGACATACTTATTATTTCTTGATGCATGTCAGGATTTGTAAGTACTTTTGGACACAGTGGCACTTGTTTCTTTCCACTACTGAATCTTTCTCCGAAACCCCAGGGTAAAGGTTTTACCCCAGAGAAGAAAATGTCCTATTCTAAAGGTCCTCCATTCCAGTACCTGTGGTCCCTTTACTGTGAATCCACAGATCTTTAGAGTATTATTGCCTTCTGTGTTCACATCCCTTCACACTTGAGAAACTTACCGTCTCCCGAGGAAATCCATTTCATTTTTTCACAACACTATGAGAAAAGTATGTCTTATATTGATCTGAAATCTGTCTTCCTATAACCTACCTCCAGCAGTCTTTGTTCTCACCCCAAGGTTCCATACACGAGGTCTAATACACCTCTTTTGAAGACAGCCTCTTGAATATTTGAAAACAGAGGACACAGCCTCCCTTGTTCTCTTCTGCCCACTCAGCCTTCACGCTTTCAGGCCTGCCTCACCATCCTGATCATTTTCTCTGAATATTATCACTGTATCTGGGTCTGAACTCAACACTCCAAGACTCTTTTAACAACAGACTGAAAGGCCTAAACCCTTTCTTTGAATGCTTCCACCAGTACAGCCTCATTTTGTGAATTCAACCTCTGCTAGAAACTTCTGTGTCAAAACTCTCTGATCTCAGAAAAAAAGCACTGTCCTTGGGTCTGGTTTCCCAACTATATTCAGCTCTAATCCTCAGAACTTTCTATAGTCAACAACTTGCCTACCTGGACATCTTCTAAAATTAGAAGACAGCCAAGCAAAAAGTGGGGGAGAAGCGAACTCATTCTAAATTCCCTATGGTAGAGAGGTGGCAAACTGGATCCACTTTCAATTCTCCCTGTATTTCAAAATGAGCAGGTTCCTATCCAATAAATGCAGTCAGAGAATCTTCCAGAACTGGGCCTAGGAGGAAGGGTAGGCTTTAGATAGAGAAAAAGACAGGTCATTTCAGACCCCAGAATGCTTTGAGCAGAGGTGCAAAGGTGAGGAAGCCTCTGGCACCTTACAGGGATAGGAGTCAATCACTCTGGCTTAAGCAAAAGGTCCACATGGTGCTGCCTGAGGGAGTAAGGCTGAAAAGCAGGCTGGGGTCACAGCATAGAAACCCTTAAAAGCCAGGCTACTGAGTCCCGCTTTCATCCTAGAAGCAGTGGGGAGCCACTAAAGTTTTAAAGCAGGGAAGTAACATGATGAAAGCTATATTTTAGAGATAGTACAGGCCTCTATACACACCAGGCATTTAATCAATGATGCTGACCGGACATATAGATTCAAACTGCCAGGAAAGAAGCATCTTGTGACCTAAAACTTACAGAAAACCCACTTCCCTAGTGAAATCCACCTCAGCAACACCTCACACTTTATCTTTTGAATTTAATTAAGTACAGAGAAAGAAAAGGAAACAAAGAATGAAACTCAGACAAACTAATATTGCCTCTAATGTCCAAGATTCCCTCATTCCCCTCCTGAATCAAAATGCATATTTTACTGTAAGCTAAAAGTGATATAGAGGCATTAAATATTTACTCTTCCCATTTGCTATTATTTTTTGCTAGTTACTCGGCTGTAACAGTCATTAACATACTGAAAAGGAACTTGATGTAAATTCATCACTGGTCTGGGAATACTGCTGTTCTGATGTACTGACTGCAAGCTACGTCCGGCTCAGAGGCACCATTTCCCTACAGGCAGGGCCAAATGTCTAGTTCACTCACAATTTACAAATGATTATTTTTCTAATTAATCATTCATCAAAAAACATAAATGGCAACAGGGTGTGAAGACAGCGCTAGCGAAAAACAGAAGGGGGCATGGATCCATCAATCCCTCCATCGCAGCTCTGAGCCAGGGCCGAAAGCCTTGTCCCTAATAAGGGCCACAACACAGTCATCAGGGAAGGCTCCTTTGGTCTGATGGCGCCGCCATTTCAGAGAAGGGCTTGACCCTATCCTAGATTACGACAACCCCCCAGGTACTCTAGATGGGGTTGCTCACTTCCCATATAGACCATTACAACAGCCTCCTCACTAGTCTCTCCTTTCTCCAGTTGCTCTGCCAACACCCCAATCACCTCCCCATGCCTCCATCTCCCCAAGACACAGAGTTATAAAACGCTTCTCCTCAAAGAGTATCTTTATCATGTCATTAGGACCTATGAGGCTATTTCCAGTCTCAAGATGTCCGACTCTTACAACTTGAAAGGGCTTTAAATATCCCCTGGTCCATGGCCCTTCTTTTTAGCTGGGGAAATGGAGACCTAGGGAGGTTCCAGCACATCACCATCATCTGCTGAACATGACCTGAGGACTCTTTAGGCACAGGCTTTGTTTTTTTTATGGAGAAGTCTTCTCCCCTCTGCCTCTGTATCAAGTAACAGAACTGCAATAGCTGAGTAATTGCAGCATGGCTACTACCTACAAGAAGGCAGACATATGCCAGATCTACCCACCTTTGAAAAGACCATCTAAGTTTTAAATACATAAGCCCTATTTCTGAAGAAGCTGTACTAAATACCAAAGAAGCTAGTATTAGTACTGTTATATTTCGAAAAGGATGTAGACACCCGATGTTTTCCCTGACACTAGGATTAATCAGCAAGATCCTGTTCTGCAGAGAAACCAAAATGATCCTAGTTCAAGTCAACCTGGAAGGCTGACTGCTAACAAAAAAAGTAAAGGAATAGTTCTTACCAGATCTTAACATTAAAACCCATTTCCATGAGGCCTTATAGTCATTAAGTTTGGGACAGTGTGCCAGGCAAGGAAGTACTGGGCTCGAATCATGAGACTGAAGTGTTAATCCCAGCCATATAAAACAGAACAGCTGCTGTTCAGTCTCTCCATCTGTACATTGGGGGTATCCTTCCCACCTACGGAGAAACACCATAAGGAAACAACATCCTCAGGAAGTATAAAGTTATCCAAATGTAGGATACAAATAATGGAAGATGACCCAAACCATTTAGCACCATGGTAACTACATAATGATTAGATACTACATAACGATTAGAGTTCACACCTACTGCTTACTATGTGCTAGGCACCATGCAAAGCACATTACGTGCATTAACTCATCTAAACCTCACAAAATTGGACACAGATACTATTATCTACAACTCACAGATGGAGAAACCAAGGCACAGTGGTTCATTAAACTGCCCAAGTTTACATATCTAGTAAATGGAAGAGCAAGGATTTGAACCCAGACATTCTGACTCACTGCCAGCACTCTTAATCACCAAGGTCTCCCTCCTTATCACTTAGTACCTGGGGTAGTAAAAAAATAAGAAAAACAGGAGATGTTTATCAAATAATTACACGAAATTATACAGAGTATCTTTTCTAGATATTTGAATTCTATGAGGAACAACAGGATTCTAGAACACACAAGATAAGGGAGAAGAACAATTTCCTCGTTTGACAGATGACAACGGTGGGTGGGAGTGTTAAGGTGATCTGCCTAAGATCATTCCCAGAAACCATAGCCTAAGTCTTACAATAACCCAGACCAACATTCTGCATTGGTCCAGCAGTATTACCTTAACAAGAATGATTAACCAGTACCGGTGAGGCTCATTCCAAACACCTGATCAAGCTTGAAACGGGCCATCCTAACCTTCACAGATGCCCTGTTCTCATGGAACCACTCTCACTGGTAAGATTGTCAAATGGTGCAACCACTATGGAAAACAGCTTGGAGGTTTCTGGAAAAAAATTAAAATAGATGTGCCATATGATCCAGCAATCCACCCGAAAGAATTGAAAGTACGGATTCAAAGAGATATTTGCACACCCATATTCATAGGAGCACTATTCACAAGAGCCAAGAGGCAGAAGCAACCCAAATATCCACGAAAAGATGAATGGATAAACAAAATAAGCTATATACCTGCAAGGGAAAAGTATTCAGCCTTAAAAAGGAAGAAAATCCTGTCACATGCTACAACGTGGATGAAACTTATTGAGGACATAATGCTAAGTGAAATAAGTCAGTAATAAAAAAACAAATATTATGATTCCATCTAGCTGAGGATCTAAGGTAGTCAAATTCATAGACATGGAAGGTAGAATCGGGGTTTCTGGGAGTAGGGAGAGGGAGAAAGGGGAAGCTGTTTAAGGAGTGTAGAGTTTCAGATCTGCAAGATGAAAAAGTCCTGGAGATCTGTCTCACAACAATGTGGCTACACTTAACACTACTGAACTATACACTTTAAAACAGTTAAGCTGGAAATGTAATGTGCTTTTTACCACAGTTAAAAAAAAAAAAAAACATAATAAAAGAAAAGCACAATGACAAAAAAACAGAGAGAGAGAGAGAGAAAGAGAGAGACAGGTCTGAGATTAGTCACCTTAAGGAGTTGTTTAAAGTAGATTCATACCAGACTTTATTTGAACTCAAACTGAATCAGATAGTATACTGGCCATGTGGACTATATATGCTAAAACAAATGCTATAATGCTCAGAAGCCAACTCTGAAAAACCCCTTCATATACAACTCTACTTAGGTATTCACAAATGAATCAAAAACTGACTTGATCAATGCATCTCTTCTGAAGAACGACTACTAAGAATTTCTACTTAGTGTAAAGCAGTGTGCCTGAACCCACTTCATTCTGAGAATAACACACATGTGCAATTTTATTTTTTCAACATAACAGAAAAAAAAGATGATTGATATCCCGAAACATATCTGACTAAAACATGTGATATTTATGTTAAAAAAAAAAAAAACACAATGTTAAAAGGAAAAAAAGAAACTGGTTTAATCAAGAAAAGGTAAGTGACTTCATTCAAGGGTCCTTATGTGTCATAAAAATAAAAGTATTTTCTCATATCTCTAAATTCATCCAACTAAGGGAACACTTAACCATCTCATCCAGTTAAAATAAAAACAAAAATACCTGCCTCATAAGGGAGGATGGATATAACCAAAATTTGTTTCTCCTCCCCCGAATAAATTATTACTAAGAAAAGATATATAATAACATATTTTACAAATCGCATAAGGTAGAATTGCAAACCTACACACACAGTTCTCTCTTTTCAGATTTCTTCCAAATTTAGACCATTCCCAAAAGTATTTTTTATTCCTTAAACCTATCAATCTGGAAGGTAAATTTTAACACAAGCAGAGTTACTCTTTTACATTTGAAATTTCTGCAAAACAACCTATCAGGTAGCACACACCACTCATTTTCCATGAAAGCAAAACACATTTAAGAAACGTAATAGCCAAGATTACTGAACACTTCATTCTAAGTACCTTATATACATATTAACTAAATTTAATTCTCAGAACTACCTTCTACAGTAAGGCCTGTAATCCCCATTTTACTAGTAAAATAACTGAGGTGCAGAGCTATGTGCAGCTTGGCTAAGCCTGGATGGGAACCATGGCAGACAAGTTTTGTAATTTATGCTATTTACCACTCTGCAAAGCTATCTCCCACGAAACATCAAGAAAGAAAAGAAAGAAAGAAAGAAAGAAAGAAAGAAAGAAAGAAAGAAAGAAAGAAAGAAACTGACACAATTCTGCCATATCTCTAGAGAACCAAAAAGAAACTATGAATGTCAAACATTCTGGCCTTGGGTCAATCATAACCTCTCTAGCTTTGTTTTTCTTGTTGTGAAATAGGTATAATACCTCCAATGCCTGATAATACAGCCGGCTGCACAGTGACAAAAACAAGCAAAACTATACACATACGCTTCACTACGGCGACAGCGTGGCCAAATACTCTCCCCTGATACCTCCCTTTTCCACTTCTCATCTAAAGACAGGCTTTCCTTTGCCAAATAAACTTTCCCATCCCCACAAAAGTAATTGACGACAGCAAAATGTGCAGCGTTATTGGCAAAAGCTAAACAGAAGGAGTCAGCATCTCTCTTGTAAGCTGTGTCCCTGTCTGAAATATAATACAGTGGGCAGGTTGTTTCTTTGAAATAGATGGATCTATGGTTTGAGGGCAACAGAGAGTGTAAATCTGTCTCCGTGAATGGCTCACGCCATGTCTTTCTCGTTTTGTGTGCTATTGTGTGCTATCTGGCAATATATCTGTCACAGTTCCACTTCCTCCCTTCCACGGGAACAAAAGTTGAGAGAGATTGGAAATACAACCCCAGGCACAGCCTTATGAAGGCAGCAATTGAGTTTCTGAAAACTCCAAGCCAACTTCGGGCAAAGCACCAGTTCAGCTTGTCTGTACACGAGGCAATCTGGTTAGGTAATAACCCCATTTTGTCACCTTTTTTGTTCACCTTGCAATGGAAATCATATCAGAGAAACAACCAATTACCATAAAATTATTTGAAAAAGGACAACTTGATGCTGAGACCCAAATAAAATATAAATTGCACTTTTGCACACATTGGTTCCATCTACAACACGCAAAAGCCGCTTCAAGAGGCTGTGGACAGCGGAGGGATAATTCTTGGTTCCCCTTGAAACATTCTGTGCAGCCTCAGGGGAGGATGGAAATGCCAGCAGTACTATTCTCTGTCTCCACTCTAGCCTGGCTCCACAGGCCTGGCTTCCTCCAAGAATCGCCTGCACACAGACTGAGAAGGGTAGAGCCCCTTCCCCCTTCTTATAACTGCCCTAAAGAATACTGGCCTTCCAGATTCGCTCTTCCAGATTTCAGAGGTCAGTCTGAGAACTTAGAAGAGTACTACAAAATCACTGTCCTTTGGCTGTAAGCATTTTGAAAGCAATTTATCAATATCACTGCCAGTCTCACCCCCAAGAACTGCCCAGGGTCTCAGAGAAGGCTCTCCCAGAGAATTGACAAAGATCCCCAGGTGTAAATCACTAATTCCAAAATTCAGCACAGAATCTCAGACCATTTGAAAGCTACTCTTATCAAACCCACCATTCAGGCTCAAAGCTACATGACTTGCAAATGGTCCTGCTTCTAAGTTCCCTTTCAGTACTTACAACCTAGGCAAAGAATGTAATTTAACAACTATAAAATTAATAACAGCTGGTCAAGTACATTTAACCCTAGAGGAGTAAACAATGTAGGCAATGTCTCCCCACAAACAAATTTCCCCAGGAAGGCTATAAGGACATTCGAAAACAGGGGTGCCTGGGTGGCTCAGTCGGTTAAGCGGCCGACTTCAGCTCAGGTCATGATCTCACAGCTTTTGAGTTCGAGCCCCGCGTCAGGCTCTGTGCTGACGTCTCAGAGCCCAGAGCCTGCTTCGGATTCTGTGTCTCCCTCTCTTTCTGACCCTCCCCTACTCACACTCTGTGTCTCTCGCTCTTTCTCAAAAATAAATAAACGTTAAAAAAAATTTTTTTTAAGACTCTGTCTTTAAAAAAAAAAAAATAGTTGAAAACAACCAAAATAAAAATCAGCTGTTCTGAGAAACATAATTCTAAACTAAATTCAATCACCACCTGAGTGTTACCCCTTCCCTAAACCATTACCCATCTCAATTGCTCCTTTAGCTCATGTGGGCCTCCGGCTGAGGACAAGACACAGTCCTTTTTCTTGACTCTTAAAACAGCTTTCTCTTTCTACCTCTACATGAAACAGTCGATAATGCAGTATGACTTGGCAGAGGCTAGGGTGATGCTAGTTCTAGTTAAGTGCTCTGGTTTTACAATAACAAATGACCAATTTTCAAACAATCATAATATAGTAAAAAAATACTCAGCATGAACTTTAATAACACAGCTTAGCTTTCCTTTGAAGACTCACAAGACTGCACAACTTAAGAGTTGGATTCATTGCTGGAAATAACCAGTTATCACTAGTAGTCAAGGCAGAATGACAGGCAGCCTGGAGACCTGTGAGGGACCACTAACTTAACTGGGGGACCAGATCCTCTGGGCTTTGGGCTCCTTGTATTTATAAAGAGTGATATTCAGAGACCATGTAAACTTTTCCAGCTCTGACAGCCTATGCATCTTCCGAAGCCCTTATATGAAAAAAAGCTCCATTTAATAAGATGTCCAAATACACCAGATTGTCTCTCTAGGGGAATTTTCTATCAGTTTACAATTCTCAAGGAATCTCTATAAACAGACACCAAAACTATCAACGGTGATTTTTTTCTTATTAAAACCAACAGTGAGAAGTTGTGTATTCCTGAAAAGCATCTACACATGAAAACCAATGGACTTGCTTCTCCTATCCAAGTAAAAATCTGCTGCCATATACAAAGCACAGTAAGAAAATAGTTTCGCAATCAGCAAAACTAAAAGGCAACAGACAGAATGGGAGAAGATATTTGCAAATGACATATCAGATAAAGGGTTAGTATCCAAAATCTATAAAGAACTTATCAAACTCAACACCCCAAAACCAAATAATCCAGTGAAGAAATGGGCAAAAGACATGAATAGACACTTCTCCACGGAAGACATCCAGATGCCCAACCGACACACGAAAAAATGCTCAACGTCACTCATCATCACTCATCAAATCAACCACAATGAGATACCACCTTACACCTGTCAGAATGGCGAACATTAACAACTCCTGCAACAACAGATGTTGGCGAGGATGTGGACAAAGAGGATCTCTTTTGCATTGTTGGTGGGAATGCAAGCTGGTGCAGCCACTCTGGAAAACAGTATGGAGGTTCCTCAAAAAACTAAAAATAGAACTACCTTACGACCCAGCAATTGCACTACTAGGCATTTATCCATGGGATTCAGGTGTGCTGTTTCGAAGGGACACAGGCACCCCTATGTTTATAGTAGCACTATCAACAATAGCCAAAGTATGGAAAGAGCCCAAATGTCCATCGATGGATGAATGGATAAAGAAAACGTGGTATATATACACAATGGAGTATTACTCGGCAATCAAAAAGAATGAAATCTTGCCATTTGCAACTACGTGGATGGAACTGGAGGGTATTATGCTAAGTGAAATTAGTCAGAGAAAGACAAAAATCATATGACTTCACTCATATGAGGACGTTAAGAGACAAAACAGATGAACAAAGGGGAAGGGAAACAAAAATAATATAAAAACAGGGAGGGGGACAAAACAGAAGAGACTCATAAATATGGAGAACAAACAGAGGGTTATTGGAGGAGGTGTGGGAGGGGGGATGGGCTAGATGGGTAAGGGGCATTAAGGAATCTACTCCTGAAATCACTGTTGCACTATATGCTGACTAAGTTGGATGTAAATTTTAAAAAATAAATAAATAAAAGAAAATACTTTCGGAATTAACAACTTGGACGTAAAAAATAAAAGTCAAAGTCAACCCAGTGAAAAAAAATAAAGAAATGAGATTCTCACAGAATACTGAAAGAAATCATCCTTCATTTTCCTCCAAAATGGGTTTATGGCTACAGAAACACATAAAGATCTTACCAGTCTAATATGTAGATCCTAACCCTTATTTAAGTCAAGATACCTTGACACAGCTGACTTCAACCAAATTGTAAAGTATGAGACCTCACCTTTTTATCTTCACCCAGATTACTTCAGATCAAGGCCTAAAAAATTACGAGAGGGGCACCTGGGTGGCTCAGTCGGTTGAGTGGCCGACTTGGGTTCAGGTCATGATCTCGCAGTCCTGAGTTCAAGCCCCACATCGGGCTCTGTGCTGACAGCTCGGAGCCTGCAGTCTGCTTCGGATTCTGTGTCTCCCTCTCTCTGGCCCTCCCCCGTTCATGCTATGTCTCTCTCTGTCTCAAAAATAAATAAACATTAAAAAAAAAATTACGAGAAGGCTCTGGATTCAGTTTAGATTCTGGTGATTTCTAGAAACATCTGCATTTTCAAAACAAGAAACCAGAATATAACCTTCCCTCAACAACTCTCTACATGCATAAAGAACATGAGGAAAGTGATCTCAAGGGAGGGGAGAGAGTTTGTCCAGAGATGCTAGTAGCATCCCAGGATGTGGGCTTAGATTTCTCTAAAAGCCACCCTAGATAATCCCAGAGTCATACTTAAGGGTGAAAACTAGTTTCTTTGATTTCCCTATGCTTTACTTCCCTACTGATGCTGGAGAGTAAAGTACACATGGATGTTACTGAAAATACCTTGTTTTTAAAATGTGATAGCATCCTTCAGAATAACTGGAGATATTTCAGAACACTGAAAAATTAGGTTCCGGCGTGGCTGACTCAATTTCTCAGGTATGCACATTTTAGCCTCCAGTTCAGTCTTCCTATCCATCTCTAGTTCACCAACATACCTTCCCCCGATGAGAGAACAGTATGCAAAAATATGAAATAAAAACTACAAATATTTACTCCTCCAACTCTTAAAGATCTGCCAAGATGATGCCAATCCTCTGAGATGTGAATATATATGCATACAAATATACATATCACGTGGCTGTGGGTGCAAGAGTCAAATATTAACCAAAACGCCACCCTGGGAAGTGATCAAAGTACAAGATTCTGCCAGAAGGAGAAAGACAGTCATCCTAGAGAGATTTAAGTATCTAGATGAAATCGTTAAAAGTCTTAAGAAGTTTCACCAGTCCTAGGGGCAGAGAATACAGTTAGAAGGTTTTTTTTCACTTTTCTTTTTTTCTTCAGGTTTTGTTTTTGTTTTGTTTTGTTTGTTTTGTTTTGTTTTGTTTTTAAAGCAACAATAAAAACAAACAGCAAACTTCAAGTTTCATTCCATTCTAAAAAGTTCTAACATCCAAACTGGCTTCACATCCAGGAAGCAGGCCACATACATAGAAAAGGTCAGCCTGACACTTGGACTACTTAAAACAGGTTAGAGCTACCAGAGACTTCTTATTAGATTTGGTTAGGCTCCCAGAACAGAGAAGCAAGGACTCCCTTCTGTCTTGTTGCAAAAGTGAAAGCATTATCAAGATCAAACTGTGGTCAGACCAGTTTCTCCTGTTAAAGTCCTATAACAGTGTCAACTGTCACTCACAGGGTTAAAAAACACTGAGACTAACATAAGAACACAGCCAACTAAAATATGCAGAAGCCCAAATGTACAGGATGTCCTACACAATCGTCGGAGTCTGTCCCCACAGACACCCTTTGACCTGACGCCCATTCTTGTCCCTCTCAGCTTCACCACAGAGAACTCAGTTCAGCTGCTCTTGCCAGAGCCAACTGACCTATGAGCAAAGAACTCAGCTAAAACAGCTTGCCCGCACCATACAACTGATCTCCTGATGCCCTCCACTGTTGCCTGGCTCCTTTTTGCTCAATAAATACACTGATTAAAATGGTACTATTCTAAGCCATGTCCCAGATACAATGGATGACCTCTGCGACTCTTTAAGTATGCCTTGGGTTCTCTATTTACAAAATAGGAATAAGACTGACTAATTCTATTTTGCCCTGGTGGCAAATGTATAAAATAATACTTTAAGCATGTTAAGAACATTTCATATTTAGGAAAAATATGAACTTACTTTGGTACTAAGAGCATCTATGAAGAAAAGTATGCTCTAACAAATCAAAACCACTAAATCCTTCTGACTTCAGACTTCTAGGCTTTCAACATGAGATTCTCATTCTTGGTATAATACTCCGTATCAATCCCCTTTCTGCCTGAGGAGCATGTACTGGAATATAAACTGATGTCAAACAGCTGATGCGACTTCTGAGGTAACAAAGCCACATCAAATCCCAGTACACATCAGCTGGTGCAGTTAGCCTATAATTATAAGATCTTCCTAGCTATGAGGAATGCAAACTATGGACAAAAACAACACAAATACAGTCTTATTCTGACCCAATATTAGGGCCAAATTCTTTTTTTTTTTTTTCTGATTTTAAGTTTTTGTCTTAATTCCACTTATTAGTTAACAAATAGTGTTATGTTAGTTTCAGAGGTACAGTACAGTGATTCAACAATTCCATATGTCACCCAGTGCTCATCACAAGTGCGCCTCTTAATCCCTTTCACCTATTAACCTATCTCCTTACACTCTTACCCTCTGGTAACCATCAGTTTGTTCTCTATAGATCAGAGCCTGTTTCTTGATTCTCTTTTTCCCTTTGCTCATTTGTTTCTTAAATTCTAAATATGAGTAAAATCATATGGTACTTGTCTTTCTCTGATGTATTTTGCTTACTATTGTACTCTTTAGCTCCATCCACATCATTGCAAATGGCAAGATCTCATTCTTTTTTATGGCTGAATAATATTCCGTTTTTATTAACACATCTTCTCTATTCACCAATCTATGGACACATGGGCTGTTTCCATATCTTGGCTATTGTAAATAATTCTGCAATAAACATAGGGGTGAATGTATCCCTTTGTTTTTGTTCTTTGGGTAAACACCCAGTAGTGTAATTGGATCATAGGATAGTTTTATTTTTTAACTTACTGAGGAAACTCCATACTGTTTTCCTTAGTGGCTGCACCAGTTTGCATTCCCACCAACTGTCCACATCCTTGATGACACTTACTGTTTCTTGTGTTGTTGATTCTAGCCATTCTGACAGGTGTGAGGTGATAGCTCATTGTGGTTTTCATTTGCATTTCCCTAATGGTAAGTGATGATGAACATCTTTCCATGTGTCTGTTGGCCATCTGTATGTCTTCTTTGGAGAAATCTCTGTTCAGCTCTCCATTTTTTAATTGCATTTTTGGGTGTTGAGTTTTAGAAGTTCTTTATATATTTTGGGCACTCACCGTTTATCAGATATGTCATTTGCAAATATCTTCTCCCATTCTGTAGGTTGCCTTTTAGTTTTGTTGACTGTTTCCTTTGCTGTTTTGAAGCTTTTTATTTTGATGCAGTCCCAATAGTTTATTTTTGCTTTTGTTTCCAAAATCTTAATGAGAGTCTTTCCTCTTGACACAAGCAACTTACAAGGACACACACTTGGCCGTGGACATTGGTAGAACTGGCTTCTGACTAAAAGTAAAGGAATCAGTCTGACATGATTGCTCCTTAACAGGCTTCTGTATCTCCACTAGACCCCTAAATATATGGCAGAAAGCAGACCAAGTCTGTCTGCTGCCAAAATGACTGCCATAGGCACACCAATCCTAGGTGCAGGGAATATGAGGTCAGGTGAGGAACACCGCTTCCTTTAATATAATCCCCAGCCAACCTGTCATTCCTTTTCTTTTCTTTTCTTACTGAAAGTGCCAGGAATAGGCCTGCCAGTTTCCTTTTTTAGTGCCACAATCTCCTGCCTTAACCAGACAGTCTCCTTCTGTGTCCCACTAAAGCACAGAATACACTCCCTGTTTCTAAAAACACGCATTCCTTCTGAGAATTTTTTTTTTTTTAAGTATCTACAGCTAGTAACAACAGAGAAACAGAAAATTGGGCAAAGGGCTCAAGCTGAATTCTCTAATGAAAGCATTTACCAACAATCTGATCTAGGAACCAACTCTAGAAACATGATGGGTTTGAATTCACTCACCATGAACTACAAACTGAAGTAACAGCCACTGAATGGTCACTCAATGGCTAACACCAGTTACTGGTAGTCCATGAACTCCCAGAAGTTTGCAGCATAGCTAGAACCCAAAAGTCACAACTGGCATTTAGCTGCCTTCTCCAGCAAAGAACAACTTTAATTCATGTGTCTGATGCTTGTAAAAGACAAACCAGAACCAAGAAAGAGAAGGAAATGCCAAGAGCTTATGAAGACTCTCAACTCTTAAGATAGGATGGGCATCTCCATCTCTGGGTCTCTGGGCTCCTGGCCAATGGCCACAACATCACTGGAAACCATTCAGGGAGTGAAGCCAGCTCCCAGCTGGGGCAATGAATATTTGTGGACTGCCTGAGGACAGGTAGCTTATCCACTCCTTGACGTGTTCTAAATGTTGTCCTTAGCTCAAGCCAGCCTTTCAGAGCTGCCCATGCAGAACACGGGATCTTGACCCCTTATGGTCACTCTTTCCCCGAATCATGGTTTGTCATCATGTTATTAATCTGCATTGAGAGATGGTATAAAAACAATTATTTCACAAATAACTGCTGTGTGTTTTGAAAAGTACAGTTCAAGGCCCCATCCTCTCCACTGAGGAAATACCTTAGGAAAATTACAAATATTTCCTTCTTTATTCTGTTCCCTGAGAAAATAGGTATGTGGTCCACCTCTACATATTGCATAAGAACCTATCCTGTATGTTTCTGCCCATTAGCCTCAACATGGTTTTATCCTATTTTCTCTATGCGTGTTTTCTCTTTGTCCCAATTTCCTCATCTTATCTTAATTCTGTCACATCGTATGTTTTTGTAAACCAGCTCAAAGCTTTTTCTGGAGGACACTGAAAATGAAATAAAAATAACAATAAAATACCATGGGGCGCCTAGGTGGCTCAGTTGGTTAAGCATCCAACTTCAGCTCAGATCATGATCTCACCATTTCTGAGTTTGAGCCCCATACTGTGCTCTCTGATGTCAGCATGGTGCCAGCTTCAGATCCTCTGTCCCCCCTCTCTCTCTGCCCCTCCCCTGCTCGTGTGTGTGCCCTCTCTCAAAAATAAACATTTAAAAAAAGACAATAAAATACCTAAGTAAGTAGTATTTTCGACACAAAATGCTGCTTCACCCAAATGAGCAGCTACCTTAAGGGACGGGGACAAATCTAATTGTCCTATAGGACCAATAGCATCTTCTAAACTTTAACCTATTCATGGCTACATCATTCATCATCATCAATCAAAATCCTGAGGTCCATCTCATACTTACATGTTTGGAAACCAGGCTGCTAAATCCAAGGTGGTAATGACACCCTCCACCCCCTTTTGCCCTACCTCCAACCAACACAGAGCACCCAAAATTCAAGCATTCCATTCATTCCTTTTTTAAATACCTAGTATCTTTGTAACAATACTACAAAACAGGCTAGTCAAGTGTTATTACCCCATTCTACAGAAGAAACAGGTTTCTTAGTGATTTGTCCAAGGTTAATGAATGCTAGGACGAGGACTGTCCATTTATAATCTAGAATTTTTTTCCACCAGAATCCACTCACACACAGAGCCTTCCAGGGACCCACACAGAGGATGGTAAAACTGAAGAACAAGTGGAACAAGAAATAGACAGTCACACATCTTAATTAATTAGGCTCTAGAGTTTAAGGGAAGACACTTGTCCGCAAACCTTTCTGCTAAAGAACTTAACAGCCACCAGACTTCCAGGATTCAGTACACTACCTAAAAAATAAATGTTCTTTCATCTTGGTCTGATCATGAATGATGTCAGATGTTTCCGGGGCCCTACAGGTTTTTCAATGCCAAAATATTCCTAACTTGAAGCCTCAAGCCATAGATAGTTCTCTCCAAATAGAAAGCTTAAAACTATCTTTTTTTTTCCTTTTTTTTTTTACCTTTACTTATTTATTTTGAGAGAGAGAGAATGAGCTGGGGAGGGGCAGACAGAGAGAATCCCAAGCCGGCTCTGTTTTGTTTTGTTTTTTTTTGTTTTTTGTGGGGGTTTTTTTGTAGGCACAGGTAGAAAGAAAAAAAATATCATTTCATTACTGGTTTTGCTTACAGAAGATGAACAGAGACACAATCTCAATTTCCATCTGATTTCCTGGGTTGGGTAAATGCACTTTTCTCCTTTCTTTTATTCTTAAGTCTGTATTTATACTCCAAAGTTCAGCTGGTATCTCAAAAAGATAGAATCTAATTTTTTCCTATTACTACAAATTTAATGTTTCAGAAAAGATTCAGTTACTAGGAGCTCCAGGGGCCCAAGTATCAGAAAGCACAGAACTTTACAGCTGGACAGAAACTTGGTTATACCAGAAAGGAGTTAACGCACAGCCCATCCTCAATGATGCCCACACTGTGAATGAAAAGGTCATTTCCACTTCTGCCCTATTCAGGCTTGCCCACAAAGCTCTGAATTCCAGGATTCAGTTTGGCCACAGACGGGTTTAGGGAAGGAGGGTATAGTAGTAGCCTCTCTGGTATAGAAGCTCCTAAGCCACCTGTTTAATAATATAAATCACAGCAAAGTCACCCAAGTAGAACCATTTGGATCTATATACTCAAGAGCGTGGACTGACAACACCCATGTCCTACTGCTCACTATGTTACCTCACTGAGAAAGCAGAAACCAGGTCTCTATCTCTAAATCCTCAGATCTAGAACAAAGCACCTGGCATACAGATGGTGTTCAATAAATATTCAATAATTGAATGAATAAATTAACTTCACAGCCAACCAAAGAGTATAAAAACATTGAAGCAATTTCCTACTTCACACACACCACACATACCTACTTCATAAAAGGAAAAAATGAATTTTTTTTCAATTTTCTTTAAGGGGGAAAAAAATGTCAGCTTTCAAGTTGCTTTTGAAGCCAGAGTTACCTTGTTCAACAAAATCTGCCTTTTACAAAATGTCTACATACCAAATAAAAAAGAGTCCAATTTAGCCTAATTTTAAATACCTACAAGATAAGCACATATTATTTATAATATTTAAGTATTAGAAAATGCCTAAATGTCAAATAGAGAATTGGATAAATGGGCTATGATACATCCAAGAAATGGTACTCTATATAGATGTTAAAATTAAGTCTACGGATTCTTGAACACTCATGCCAAAATATTACAATACAATAAATAAAATGTCAGGTTTAGGGGCACCTGGCTAGATCAGTCGGAAGAGCAACTCTTGATTTCATGGTGGTGAGTTCAAGCCCCAGTCTGGGTGTAGAAATTACTTAAATAAAAAACTTTAAAAGTCAGGTTTAGGTACATCTACGTGTGTGTGTGTGTGTGTGTGTGTGTGTGTTTTAATTAAACTCTGAAGCCATGGGAATGGACACAACATAATGGGATGTATATGCCCCCAAAATCCCAAAATACTGGGAAGATAGATGCCAAAAAAGAAAAGTGATGAACTCTTGGTGGTAGGATTAGAGATACCATTTTTACTTTGTGCTTTTGGGTATTTTCCAGTTTTATCCAGCAAATACACATATATAGTGAGCTATCGTACACATCCAAAAAAGGGTATAAAACATGTCCATTTTCCAGAAGAATAACATGAACACTATTTTAACCATAGTCATGGTTAAGAAACAAAATATTACAGTACCTCAAGGGCCCTCTATGTGTCCCTCAATAAGCAAATCTTCCCCTCTCACAATCTGATTTTTATGCTAATCATTACTACCAACAAGCTACTATTATTTATATGATCAGAAATAAAAATGAAGGTCCTTGCAATAGGTATGAAGATATCCCTATGTGGTGGGAAAAAGCTAACCCAAACTTTCAGTAGAACATGATTTTGGTATCTTTTCCAAGAATGTGCTTGTATCCACTCATAACTTCGTACTTCATCTGGTCTAAACATATGGCTGACCATAAGTTAGAAAAGATGGGCAGCATAGGGCTAAAGCTGACTTAATTCCAGTACCATTTTCCTAGCCAAGTGACATAACCAGCCACAAAGTAATTTAACAACAGTTTTGCAAAGAACTATAAGCAAATTGGTTGCTAGGTTCATGGAAGAGAGAGAAGATATTTACTTATGTTGATTGACAGCGTATCTTCAGAAAGATTGCCATGTGCTAAAATGTATTGGTCTGTATGTTTTAGATACCGTATAGTAACAGCGGGTAGGAGTCTCCTTCCTTCCTTGAGTAATGTTGGAAGTGGTCCAGCCACAATTACTGTGCTTTGATTGAGGGCATAGAGTACTATATGTGCACTTTGGAAGATTCGTTTCACACACCTGGGACTCTCAGAAAATATCACTTTGTGATGACCACTGGAAATTACTAAAGCTGTACTACAATCATAACTGTCTCTGATATTTGAAATTTAAACACCTCCCAAATGGAAGCCACACAGTGTACATGTATCAAAATAAAGGAACCAAACAGAATCACAAGAACTATCACTATAATGACCAAGAACAAGCTAGCCAAAGCCAGAGAATGTCTGGAACAACCCACTATACACTCAGTTACTGCTCACCCTCCGCCCACTGTGTGGCAAGCTACTGGGAGAATCACCTGGACGGGCACATCTGTTGAATTACACACTATTTAAACATTCACTTGTTGCTTGCCATCAGCTGTCATGCCATCAACTGCGACAGTAACTAAGCCTCAGACAAAAGATGTATTGAACAGCAAAAGGATTATTACACTTGGTGGTATTTTTGGAAGGCTGCTGCTGCATCAGAAAAACAAATGAGAAAAATGTAGCCATGTAGCTGGTGAAGAGCAATGCAAGCATTAATTTTTATGGAGGATTAGAAGTGGAAGCCAGGCTGCAGAGATGGTCAAGAAAATAGCTGGCCTCACAGCTGCGAGGTTTAGCCCAACAGTAATTACTGCTACTGGGTTGGAAATGGGACCCAGGGGAGCAAAGAGCATATTCATAAAGGTAATGAAATAGAGAAGAGAGACAGAATAAAAGTAGCAAGTCCCCAACTATCTCCCTATTCCTACAGTTTCAGTGTCAAAAAATCTTGCTTTGGGCCCTTTTCTATCTTGCTAAACATGTACTGTCTTAAAAATAAGAATTATCAAATCTCATAGGGCAGGAACCAGATGCCTGACTCCTATTGTTCCCCTTATCATGGGAACACGGTGAAGTACCTACTCATATCTCTAGTTTAGATGGACTGTGGTCTAGAAGTCAGTTTTTCATCAAAGCAAAATCTGTTAATAGTAGATGAAAAATAGTAATCACCAAGCAAAAGAGTAACGCTACTTGATCACCAAGGACTTGGGCTATCTAAAGCTGGTTACTGAATTAAACATGGAATTTCCTGGAAAACGCATAAAAACCCTTACCTAATTATGCACTACTCACTCATTCAACAAACATTTGAGATTTAAAGGAATGCACGTATGTTGGTCAGAACTAAGAAGTATTTTCCTGGCACCAAATTCCCAAAGAAGTTCTGTGTGTGTGTGTGTCTGTGTGTCTGTGTGTGTGTGTGTGTGTGTGTGTGTGTGTGTGTGTGTGTGACAGAGAGAGAGATTAAGATATCAGACTATTTTTAAGGTTTTGCAAAAGTCAGAAATATTCTTCAAACACAGAATATTTAATTCTTAAATTGAACGTTTTTATTCTTCGTTTACCAAGGACATAGCACTCTAACTCCTCGATGGCAATTCTCTGAAGAATCAAAATAATATGGTCCAGGTATGCGCATTTCTAATGATCTAACTTCATGCAATAATAGAGCTCAAGAGTGCCTAAAGAAATGAACAGATAACAACATTCCTGATAAACCATTTATCTCAAAATCACTTGTGTGAAGCTGGTTTATGGCAAATATGGCAACTTGTACAACCAATTGTACAACCATAAAATTTATGATTATTAACTACTCCAAAAAGACTGGACTATATGAATAATTTATTCAGAAGCTGGTGCCCGGAAAGGTAAACAGAAGGAATTTAGGACAGAGAATGATTACACAGAACAGAAGGGAAGGAGAACACGGGGAACATTATCACACTAGGAAGAAAAGACAGGGAAAGAAACAATAGGGAAAGGTAAAGAAAATCAAGTCAGGGCTGCAGCTTCAACTCTGGACAAATCATAGCGTCATCTCGTCCTGACTATGGAAGTCAAAGCCAAAATCTTTTTGTTGCTCAGGCACTATATCCCAGACTCCTGCAGACCAAAAAATGCAAAGAAGATCTTATATCAAGTGTCATAAAACCTAATAGGAGAGCCCAACCTGGTACCTTAAAGAATTTATCACTATCTCGATAGTCTGGACGGCTTGAGTTTTGTCAACATCATTTCCAATAAGCAGTTTGAATCTCATCTTTTAAAACTCCCTCCCATGACATTCAAAGGCCACCACTACTTTAAATTTATATAGTATCATGACCTGAACCCCCAGACAGAAATGAGGGTGACAGGGCTACAGGAAGGGAGAAGAGTCTCTTAATGAGCTGAACTACATTAAGATGGGGACACAGGTAGAAAGCAGAGAAGGGACTGAGCCAGAAACATGCACATCTGTGATACCGAGGGAGCCGCAGCCACGCCCAGTGAAATTTTACTGGGCCTCAGTGTTACAATTTGCAAACTAGGACATGTTTTCCCCACGTCACCCTGGTGCCAACCTAAAAAACTGCAAGCAAATAAAGGTGATGGGTCATCCAGACTTTCCTATCTTTGAGTCCAAAACTAACACTCGTACCTATCTCCTAAATTAAAACCATAAAACTTAATGTCAATAATGTCTCAGGCCCTACCAATCAGTCCCTTCAAATCCAAGCATTTCGTGTGGTACAGCAACACTACTGTGAAGTCTAATAGAAGGAAGCACATAGTAAGTTGATTTCTGCCACATTATACTGTTAACCTCCTCCACTTGACAATTTACGTCTGAGGCTCAGCTCTAGACTGAGGAGTGTGAGGAGTGTGAGGAGGGGGAGAGGGCGGGGGAGACCACATAAAGGCACACCTACAGAACCTGGAGCATACCAGAACAAACCTGTCACACTGGCCCTTTCGCTAAGTTACTCCTGATCTCCAAGTCTTCCCAGCAGCGTGAGACAGCACTTTCCACCGACTGCTTGCCACGGTTTACGTGAAGAAGCAGCCACTCTGAAAACCACAGCAATATCACCATGGTTAATGTAAAATATCAATGTCTCATTTGTTCAACAGTTTTGTGGAAATTAAAACTTTTAGGTTAATCATATACTGAACAATTTTAATTAAAACAGTTATAAAACAATTAATCCACAAGAGCTAGCTTGGAACTCTGCCAGCCTTATTGGTTTAATGCATGTAGGCAAAACTCATTTTTTTCCCTTTTGACTTAATGAATGCTAATACGTGACACAAAATATGCATACTAAGTTCCTAATACAGTTAGTCCATCTGGTTTTTCTTGCATTCTCTATTTGTCATTTTTCTTTGATAGCAAAATTGAAAATGAGTTCTCTGTGTTAGAAATGATAATGATGCCATGTGCCATGCTTCGTTAAAAACTGCTCTTTATAAAAATCTTCCAGGGTGAAATAAACACCTTAAGTACTCTCTTCTTGCTCTTACACAGCAGGGAGTAAAAGGAAAGACAGGCCCCCAGACCAGGTCCAGAACCACAACTGCAGTTTGAGATAATACTGCCTTCTCACTGCCATTTCCAGAAGTTTTTCCTTTGTGAGGGCACTATAACGACGTGGAAGGTAAAATAACAAGTTTAGGCCAAACCCTCAAGTATTTCAATTTGTTCCACATTACAATCTGTGTGATTCATTTTGGGATCTATTTGTTTGCCAAAGTAAGCAGAGTTCGAGCCCTCTGTTGAATATTTAATGTATGCAAAATCACCTTTTAGCATAGGCTAAGAGACCTATTATTTCCAATAAGGCTTAAGAACAGCATTGTGTCTGACCACGATACTTTCAGATTGGTTTTCCAGGCAAGAGCCCAAAGAAAGCAAACTCAGCTATTAGCTTCCATTAGAATACCGCCTCCCCATCCATCTAAGCCTTGCCATGAATCTGAATATTCCAGGCTTTACTGTTTATCAAGCTCCAGAAGTACAAAAGGTACACACCACCCAACTCTTCTAGTTAATTAAAAACACAAGCACAGGTACTTCATCTCAGTTCCCAATTCAAATTTAAGCAACTATACCAAATCCTCTTAGAGATGAAGAAATGAGTTCAACATAATTCAGCCCTCAAATGGTGAAAATGATCCTCAGCATAATTATATTAGCTGGTACCTTCACATCTGGTGTGTACCTCATTATTTCTGGCTGGGCACATCACATGTGAAGCATATAAACCCATAAAAGGTATTAGATTTCCCTCCTAACCACCTCTCATTCAGGCCAAAAAGAAAATCTACTCTTATGATGCTTAAAAAGCAGTTAGAATAGAAGATTTACCAATTTAATCCCAATAAATCAGCGAAGGAACTCTGAGGAGTCAGTTTCCTTCATCAAGATAGCAGAGCATAACACTGTTTGGCAATAGGAATGCCAGCCCAATAAATGTAAGTATCAACTATTTAAAATAAACACCAATATTAAAAAGCCTGATTGCAAACAACAGACATATTTAAAGTTCAGGCAATCAATCACCTGAATTCCAATCAGTCAGTAACAAAAGTAATCATTTTTATAAAAGTCTGTTCTGATAAATTCTCTAAATAGTAGCATTTAATAACATCCACTTGTAAAAAGTAAATATTTTTCCTGGCCTGATCTGTTTGTGGAAATCACACTGGACAGAACTAATAGAAATGGACTAAATGACTACAAATAAATTTTCAGCTCTGAAGTCCTATAATTGCATAATATTTCTCTTTTATAACTAAAATCATAAAATGAGAGGGTTGGGAGAGACCTCAGACATTACTAAATTTTACTGCAAACCTTCTCATTTTACGAATAAGGAAAAACGGACGTCTGGGTGGCTCAGTCAGTTAAGCGTCAGACTTCGGCTCAGGTCACGATCTCACGGTTCCTGAGTCTGAGCCCCACGTCAGGCTCTGTGCTGACAGCTCAGAGCCTGGGGCCTGCTTCAGATTCTGTGCCTCCCTCTCTCTCTGCCCTTCCCTTGCTCGCACTCTGTGTCCTCTCTCTCTCTCTCTCTCTCTCTCTCTCTCTCTCTCTCAAAAATAAACATTAAAAAAAATTTTTTTTAAAGAATAAGGGAAAACAGTATACTTGTAGTGCTAGGAAAGTTGAAGGCAAGAGCTAAAATGGTATTTATGGATTACACAGGAATTACAACCATCTAAATGTGTCCCTATCACTGATATTTGAGAAGTGCTTTTAATATACCAAAGCACCTAAATGAAGGCTCCAGCCCTGAGAGGTTCATGACTACCCTCTGCTTGGAGGGCATCCCTTTCTTCACCCTTTCTTGTTGATTCTCAACCAAGGTGATCCTGTCCCCAGGAGACATTTGGCAATGACATTTTGGTTGTCAGCCTGGAGAGCAGGGAAGAGAGGTGGGGAGCTACCAATATAGAGGCCAAGCATGCTGCTAAACATCCTACAATGCACAGGGCGCTCTCTGCACACAACAAAGAATTATCTAGCCCATATGTCAATAGTGTTGAAGACCTTGCTGTCCGGGGTTACTGCCACCACCAGCAACACTCAGAACATACCTGCACCTGGAAAATAATGCCCATGGCCCTCCCACTTGTCATAAGAAGGCTGACCCTTCCAGGGAGCAACTACCAAATGGCCCTGACTTTTCCCATGCTCTACACAGCACTGAAGTCAAGTCAACTCTTAATAAAAAAACAAGAAACGCTCCAAATGGCTTTGATTCTTACCAGGGATGGTTTTCTTAAAGGAGGAGAGAAAGAGGGAATGGGAGAGGGAGAGGGGCAGAGAAAGAGAGAGAGAGGTGAGAAGCATATATGGAAGTTGGAGGAGAGGTAATACTGGCTTTAAAACAAGATAAAGGGAGCAAATAAAGAAGAAAAATTACCCTCTCCGACAAATCTGTGAAAGCATTTCAAATCATTGCAATTACAGGAGCCCAGGAGAATACCCCTTCAGATAGACTAGGTATTTTCTCCTAACCCTCATGCTATTTTAAGTTAAAATAACACTGTCACGGAGTGGTTGTACAGCACCATTATAGGTGATCATGGCAAACACAGACACAGCCCAGACCTTTTCACATCAAACACACAACACACATGCTGCATCATTCCCAAGTAAGCTTTGTTCATAATTCTAGAATATACAACCCTCATCTCTCTCACATGGTAGAACACTACCTTAGCAAAACCATGAGAACACGATGGGAGTGTCAGGGTTTTGGGAATGGGTTTTAAGGTTTTGTTTTTTAGTTTTATTTATTTATTTTGAAAGAGACAGAGACAGTGTGAGCAGGGGTGGGGTAGAGCTACAGCGAATCCCAAGCAGGCTCAACGCTCAGTGCAGAGCCAACACAGGGCTCGAACTCATGAAACCATGAGATCATGACCGGAGCTGAAACAGAGTCGAACAATTAACCGAATGAGCCACCCAGGTGCTCCTAAGGTGTTTGGTTTTGTTTTTTTTTTTTAATATATTTGAGAGAGAGAGCATGAGCAGGGGAGGGGCAGAGAGAGAGAGACAGAATATCCCAAGCAGGCTCCACACAGTCAGCATGGAGCCCAATACAGGGCTCAAACCCATGAACCATGAGATCATGAACTGAGCTGAAACCAAGAGTCGGACGCTTAACCAACTGAGCCACCCAGTCGCCCCCAGGAGTGTCAGGGATTTTTAAAGAGTGCAGCTTTCATTCCCCTGGTCATTGGGCCTCAGGCCCTAGAGATTTAAAAAGTATCACACCAACTGTCACCCTGGTTAAGCTTATACACAATTTGTGTGTGGAGGCAGGTCATATGATGTAAACAAAAGAACCTACCAACACCAGATGGGCAAGGTACTAAACAGCACTGGTGTTTATGAGAGTACGAGAAGGAACTGATCACCAGAAGCTGCAGAAAGGAAGGGTTTACCTTTCGCTCCACCTCCCCTAACCATCTTAGTTCACAGAATAGGAAACACTGTGGAAAGGACAAAACTTTCAGTTTTCAAATTAAACACTTTAAGATTTTTCCCTTCTAATATTTCTCATTAAATTGACTTACTTGTCTTCAGAATTTTCACAATATTATGATAAGGCAAGTTCACTCTCCACAAAAGGTCTTTTCTGAATCTTCATAACTCACAAATCAAACCTCCCAGTCTTGCAGTCTGCACTCCTTTCTAATCGCCTCAATTTTTTTAGAGATCAGAAAGATTGCCTGATGCACTGAATTCTCCACAGATGTCCTAGAATTACCCATGGGCAGGGGCAACAGAGCTCCTACCAACCTCATCCATGTAGGATACAGGGCATTCCTGGATTGTTCCTTGTTCAACTGCTTTGATTTTGCAAGCTTCCCACTGGCGGAAAGCTATGGGGCTTTCTCTCTCTGCAACTGAGGTTAAGGAACTGAGGTTCCTTTGCAGTGGCTCACCCCTGCTTTTACATCAGCCATATCCAAGTCAGCATCTGTTCCAGAATCAACCTCTAACTGACCCCAAAATAGGCAAATTCTAAATTTGTCAACAGTTAGGATCTGCATTCTGAGAAATCAATAATCACTGGTTTCCATCAACCATATACCCTCTGCCCTCTGCCTCCTGACTCTACATAAAATGTGCCTGGTTTGTTTTTTCTCTCCTAGAAGCTCCCAGCATAAAGTCTAAAAAGGTTCAGAAGTGAACATATTAAAAATAAATAAATAAAAATCAGTAACAGTGTCAAACATCAAAATTTGAAAAGAAAAGCTCCTGTAAAACTCAGTGGTATAAATGATGAAAGCCAATGTAGAAAGCCTTAGGAGCACCAACCACATAGGTACAAAAGGAAAACAGCAGGAAGGCGGAAGCAGGTGGCCCGGGATGGAAAATTAATAGGAAAACACAGGCTTCTTTGAATGCTGCCAAGAAGTCCTCCAACAGAACCCAAGGAATGTGGAGGCTCTAAGCCTGGAATGTTGTTCTCAAATTCTCCCTTTTACAATACCCTGGAGTGCCAGGGCAGAGGGATGGGGCACACACCACCAAAGACAAACCAAATCTCATTTTTTTAGTTGGGGAGGGAGAGGTTATTGGTCTTGTAGGAGTTTTGTTACACAATCCCCTACCTAAAGTTCCTCTACACTACACAGCAAAATCAACTTGATATTGATCAACAGGGTTAACACGGAAGGCGACAAGGGACGCTCACAAATCAAAGCTGTTGTACAAAGTAATGGGAAAGAAAGATAAAGCAGGTGAAATGGGGAAGAAATTTATTCACACAATGATGTATGGCTTCAGGCTGGATTTACACACCTTCTCAGTGCATAATTTCAATGATGAAATCTCCGAGAATCAAGTTCTGAGGAAGCAGGTCAGTAGAAATGACATTAATACCTGGAGTCATTCAGATAGAGTTTGAAACTTGGCTCTAACTACAAAACCTCAAGCAAGCCAATTAACCAAAGTTCCAGTTTTCCCACCTGTAAGATAGGGATATTATCCCCTACATACTATGCCAGGCTATTTTAAAACTAGCACAAATATATAAAAAGTGCTCTTCTCATAGCAAGGACACAAACGGTGAGTACAGTGGTGTCATTCTGAGGAAAACATCACTTCCTCAGACTCCTAGGAAAGTTCAGACCCATATTTTTTTATGTATCTCCTAACCTCCCTTCCTTCTCCTTTCTGCCAAATTCATCTTCTCCCTCAAACTCCAGTAGACTACATAATATTTCAATATAGAAATTCTCCATAAGTTAGTGTTCTCACTTTATTCTGTAAAATTCCAACACCCACCAGCTCTACTGCATATGAATGAATTTATTATTTGTGGCACTGGTCATTTTAAAGATACTGGCTCAAAACAAAAGCCAGATTTCAAGTCACTGTATATCTGTCACACTGTCGTTTTGTTTTACCTAAGAACAGTAGTGTCTTAAAAATAAACTTTACCTATACCTCATCTGTCCTCCTTGAAGCAAAGTCCTGAACAGTCAATGGAAGTGGATACATGACTATCAAAAGCATAATAATTTAATTCACTAGACAATTTCACAGTGGTTCTCAAAGACCACACTGTTTACACTTGGTAATTGCTATCATGCTCTGCAGTGTTTACTTTTTAAACCATGGATTTATTATTTTTTTAAAATGAATCTCCCTGCTAATGAGCTAAAGAGCCCACAAAGAAAGATATTGATGCCTACATGAACTAATGTATTATACAGTACCGGACAGTAATTTGCTCATGATATCCCTAGGTTTATAGAAATTCTCTTTCATCAAAGAGAACGGCCTCAGCAAAGAGGAACAGACGAATACATGAAGAGTCATGCCATGTCTTTACTGCAAGACCCGGTCAGTTTAACTTCCGTGTGCCCCATGGTGTCTCTTTATAGCATACACCAGGTTCAGAACCTGGAAAGTTAATAAGTATTAACAAAACTCTTCTGACCCTTGAACATGTGTTTGAACTGCACAAGTCCACTTAAACATGGGTTGTGTGTGTTGGTTTTTTGTAGTACACTACAGTATTGTAAATGTATTTTCTTAACGTTTTTTTCTCTAGCTTACTTTACTGTAAGAATATACTACATAACACATATACAAAATATGTGTTAATCAGCTGTTTCTGTTATGGGTAAGGTAGGCTATTCAACAATAGGCTACTACAAGTTAAATTGGCGGGGCGGGGGTGGGGGGATCAAAAGTTATGCATGGATTTTTTTACTACACTGCAGTCAGCGCCCCTAGCCCTCTGCATTATCCAAGGGTCAACTGTAATTGTCTAGCTCTCAGAGATGAACCAGCACCACTAAGACCTAAGGTAAGATTACAAAAAGATAATAGGAGAAATAACTGTCATTCATTTAAAATTCACTGAACACTGCCAGGATCAGAATAACTCTACCTGAAAACTCAGATTTATATGTGAAATAATTCAAACAATAAACACTTATAATATACCTAGTATATAATAGGAAAGGGGTCAGCAAACTTCTGCAAAATGCCAGATAGTAAATATTTCAAGCTTTTCAAGCCATATGATCTCTGTTACAACTACTCAATTCTGCTGTTGTAGCACGGAAGCAGCCAGTGACAATAATGTAAATGAATGAACATGGCTGTAGTGCAGAAACACTTTATTTATGAAAACTGAAATTTTAATTTCACACAATTTTCATGTGGCATGACTTAAATATCCTTCCTTTGATTTATTTTCAACCATTTAAAAATATAAAAATAATTCTTAGTTCATGGCCACACAAAAACAGGTAGTGGCCTGTTTTGGCCTGTAGCCTATAGTTTGCCAAGCCCTAGAGTTGACCTATGTGATAGGCATCTGGGCAGACATCAAGGAGAATGTGAAAATTTCCCTGCTTTCTAAAACACAACAAAAGAAGTAAACCCGAAATTACAGTACAATGTGACAAATGCTAAGAAGAGACACGTACCCAGTGTTCCAGGAGCAAGACGAAGCAATTAAAAAAATCTCTCCCAAACTGGCAATGAGGTCTTGATATAAACACGAAAGCAGTTTTAGTGTGGTACAGTTTCCTATACATAACAAACTGTTAAAAGGTACCTTAATAAATTGAAAGAAAAACTGTGACTTTAAAAAACAACCTTCGCCACCAACATCTGTTAAGACTTTATCAGAACATGCCTGGGTACATTTTAGAACGTCCTTTTTAATTAGCGTTCCAGGCCAGAACCTCCGGCAAAATCCATTCTCCATTGATCTGCCAGGAAGCAAGCATGTCCCAGGTGGTAGCTGACTGCGACTCTTAAGGGCAAGTCCACAGGTCCTGCCGGTTTATTTCACCTAAGTGTCACAGGTAATAGTTTTCATGTACTCTGGGATAGAAAGAATCAAACAGGTTTCTTTCCCAAGTGAAAGGTCAATGGAATAATCAGCTTGGCCAGAATCTCAAATATTTGCCTGCACCCCAGTGGTTCTGCCTAATCAAATCAGGTTTATTAGAGGGTCACCTCTAATCAGCACTAAGTTTTATCTGCATTTGGAGATGTTTAGGCAGATTTATTTTAATTACCTCAGAACAAACGAAGCTTGGGTCTTCAGACTTTAATTGTCACAACTGTCTGCCCGGATGTTTTGTTCCAAGGGGGAAGCTGAGGGAGCCAGGAGCCAGGCTGACATCATCAGCTGTGTATTTAATTAAAGCAAAATGAAGGGCAGGCAGGCTGGGGAGGACGGTAGGTCAGTCTTTCTGTCCCAGTACAGAAAGGCTGCACCACTCATGAAAATACAAGGGGCTAAAGGCTTATTAGCTCATCTTTGCCCCCTTCCTCCCCGCTCCCAGTCTGGCAGAAGGACCATCTTTCCTGATGACCAGGAAACCAAATGCTCCAGTGTGAGCCTCTGACTTCTCCATGAGCCCTGAATATCACATGGAAGGAGAATCAGCAACTCCCACTTCCTAAGAGCCTACAGGCCACAGATCCCTTAGAATAAAATAAAATACAAAATAAGCCTTCACAATAACGAGTGGTCCAAACATCTGACATTTACACCAGAATTTCCGATATGTTGGCAACTAGCTTTCCTTCCTTGGATGTCTGAGTGACACAAGACTTCATGGAATAGCCAAGACCTTGCTTTAGTGTGACTGTAGGCTTCTGTATTCTAGTATCTCAATATCTGATTGCTTCAGGCTTCGAAGTTTTCTTTATTTGAAGCACCTCTGATAATAAACCCACCCATCACCCCCCGCAAAAAAATAAATAAAAATAAAATTTAAAAAAAAAGCCTGATGTTGGGTTTGTGGTCCAACACCAAATTCAGGTTTTCAAGCAAGTTCTCCCATTCAAAAACAGGGAGTAAAGTGAACCCAAGATCTGGGTAGTTCTTTTCTTCATCAGTCCTGGAAGACAGAGCTATGTGTCATTTACCCTTTTATCCCTGCCGCTTTCCTGTGCTACACTGGGTGATTAAATCAAAGAATAGGATATACTAACACCAACTGACCAACAGGTCCTGTGCCCCTCGTTTTCTGTTTCGTTTTGCTTTCCGCCCCCCCTCCAAGGGAACATGAAAATTCAGTGATCTGAAAGGCAGAAAAATTGTAAACAAAATACATTTTAAAATGTGAGCACAATAAACAAATCTGGATAAAAACCAGGAAACTGTAGGATGGGTGTTTCTGTTTGTATCAGGTCTTGTCCCCAAGAGGTAGACCGTCTGTCAACCACACTATTCAAGGAGTGTTAGGAACCCGAGCCTTTGTGGTAACACCAGTCGAGAACCCCTTTTCACTCTGGTGGCAAGCTCTTATTTCCCAAGAGCTCCGTGGTCAGCTGTGCAAGACTTCTAATGACTCTGAGATGAACGTGGGTCAGCGCTGCAGTCACCATACAGTAGGGAAGGGACAGAGGGGCCATTTGTCAAGAGGCCCCAAGAAAATTATCACATAAATTTCATCTGCCAAGACAGCTGTGGGCAAAAACATGAAATAGGGAAGGGAGGGAACATAGAAAAGAAGAAATCTGTCCTGCCACCACCTCACCTCATCTTAACTTTCAGTTTTTAACGATAGATAGTTGCTGACAAAGATGAGCACCTTACATGGCAGCACTGCAAGCCTGGCCTGAGAAATCAGATGGTCTTTGTTTTTGTCCCCACGTCTCTGTCCGGTAAATCTGGGCCTTTCAGAGCTGACGTCAAAAGCACCACCCAGATGGCAAAGGAAATATTGAAATTATTCCTTACAAATGGGTAATAAGCCACAGTCCAAGCCTCCTCTTCCAACCAGGCCCCCCAAAGGCACATCCGTTCCCTGAGACACCTCCCCGCAGCTTACTTGCCAGCAGCAAAGGAACTTCACATATTCTGGGGCCAGCTGTCTCCCTTCTGGTGAGAGAAGCAAAGTGATCCCCTAAAGGTGGGGCTGAAAAGGGACTCCAGTCCCCATCCCCCCAATTCCTCTATCCACTCCCCAGTGTTTCTCAAACTTCAGTGTACCATCAGAATCACTAGAGGACCTGTTAAAACATACCTTACTAAGCCCCACCCCCAGAATTTCTAATCCTATAGGCCTGGGATGCCCCCCCAAGAAATCTGCATCTCTAACAAGTTCCCAGATGATGCCGCTACTTCTGGTTTGGGGACCATAATTTGAGAACCACTGCAGTAAATTAATAAGAAACAAGAAAGTCAGGCAATTGTTGTTTTCAGTTTTTAACAAATATGACAGCCCCCAAATTAATAGAGAGCCTAGAGCTTTTTATATGTGTAAAACAGCTGCCAAAATCCTGAAGTGTTTGCTTTGTTGTATAAGCAGCCGGTTGTGATTTTGCACTCAGTCACAAAGCAGGATTGTAGATTTTTTTTCATTAACTGGAGGATTTGCTTCATGTCTGTATTATTGTTTTACAGTTTCTAATTACTGGGCTGTGAAGTGCCAAATGGTCAACAAGCTTCCCTATTGTTATTCAGGTGAACCCACTGGTGCTAGAGCTGAAGAGTGCCTTGTTTTATGGGGCTGCTGGACGGCACACTCCACGCCTGTGGATGCTCACGTATTACTGCGACAGGAACACAAATTAACCACAGAAACACAACCTCTACCAATTAACTAATCTTTCCAAAGCAAGAGCACTTATGGCCTTATCTCCTTGCCAGGAGTCCTGTTACCTGACTGCACAGATGAGGAACGCTATGGCTATAAAAGCCCACCTCTTAACATCTTTTATTTCTGGTTCTTTAAAACACACAGTGGCCATCATGAAAACCTAATCCAGAACATTCAGTTAGTGAACTGAAAACATAAACAGCGCAAGTGTTTAGGTGAGTGTAAAAGGGGAGATACCCCAGGTAAGGCAAGCTGGAGGCTCTCCTGGCTGGGAACTCCCAGCTTCCCTGAGGAGCTGAGCATGAGCCCTGGAATCGGGATGCCAGGTTCCCATCTTAATCCTGCCTGTTGATTCCAGCTGTGTACAGAGTGGCAAGTTATTGAGCCTCTCTGGGCATCCATTTCCCATTTGTAAAATGGAAACAGTGATAGCACACATACTTTATTGGGCTGGTTTGAGCATGATAAGGGATAATCCATGTAAAGTGCTTGTCACAGTGCTGGGCACATTTTAAGTAATCAATAAGCTTTCAGCATTATTACTGCTTCCTGTGAAGCTCTGGGGCAGGACGTGGAAGGATCTGTATGCTCCTTCCCCTTGGGCATGTCAACACACTATGGAGAGGAGGATGGCTTCTCCTCCATCCCAAAGGGACTCAGCAAGACTGGGAGCTAGCCCAAGCAACATTGGAATCAGCTGGGGTGGGAAGCACATCAAGAAGACTTTAGAAGAGAGAAGAGTGGGATTATAAAGAATTAGTGGGCTCTTTCATGCAAACTGGGCAGAAAGAGCAGAGATGGGACAGGGAGGAAAAGCAGGCAAGGCCGTCTGATGGCTGGTAAGAGCAGCTCTCAAAGGTCTCCAGACCAACGTTTCATGTTGTAATCCCAAAGCATCTGAGAACTATTAGCACAGAATACAGAAGTTTTATAAATTTCTCCTAACCAGATCCAATTTTTCTCCTGCTTCAAATTCCCTCCCTAACCTCTTCCCATCTGGAACTGCCTCCACTGAAATGGATAGCAAGTTGAGACAGAGAGAAGCAAGGATGTCTCCTTCCTTGAGCAAGAACAAGAGACCCACAAGAACAAAGCTGGGCTGATGCAGAGGAGAGGGCGGGCAGGGTGAGTCTCAGGTCAGAGGGGCACAGGAGTAAAGGTCACAAGGACAAAATGAGCACACATTCTTCCAGCTGCTTCCTAACAAAAGTAACCCTGAGAAATGTGCAATGAAGAATCAATAAAAGTAAAAAGGAGGGTATTTCTCCTCAAGGAGCATGAAAACAAAACCCACAATTGCATGAGCATGTACATGCACACACAGAGAATTTAAGTCATTCTTATTACACTCAGAGAAAATTACATTTCTGGCTTCAGACATGTGTACTCTGTTATGCTCTGAAACTCAAGAGTGAGAAGCGTTCTGTCAATGACCCTAGCTCTTGAAAATACAAGTGCCATACAGGAAGAGAACACCGTACACTTGACACAGAGGAGGGCTGGAGAGAGATATCTTCATCTAAAGGGCTCGCTGTACTTTTCTTCCTAAAAGCAAATCAAAACCATTAATCTATCCTAACTGTTCGTCAAACTCCATGCCTGGCCCACCCCTGAAATTCTCTTTAGTCTTTCTGGACAGGACACAGATGCAGGGCTGCCTCACCAGAAATGCTGAAACAAAGAACCACGCTTAACTCGTTTCTTGGCCTCAGAATAGGCAGAGCCCAGACAGGGGAGTGATTAACAGCTAACAAGTCCCCTCGGCTCTATCAAGAAGGTGAAGTCCCCACTCCACAACAGCAGAGGAAGTCCCCAGGTCATAGTGTCTCCTCAACCCCTTGGATGCAGGCATCTTCCTATGGTCATTCACCAAGCACCAGATGTACCATCAGATGCCTCACCATGCCTCACTTTCTGCATTAATTACGGGATCTTTTAACCGCAGACGCCCAGCCCCTAGCTGAGGCACTATGCAACTTATAATTTATTTTGAGAGAGTGTGAGTGGGGGAGGGGCAGAGAGAGAAGGAAAGAGAGAATCCCAAGCAGGCTCCACACTGTCAGTGCAGAGACCGACACGGGGCTCGATCCCACAAACCATGAGAGCATGACCTGAAGTTGGACACCTAACGGACTGAGCCACCCAGGTGCCCCTTATTTTTAAAGATGCCTGGAAAAAAACTGCCCCTGCTCTGGAGGGCAATTCTGTATGTAATAATCACTTGTGGGTTAAAGCTGTCAGTGTCTAACCAAACCACCTTTAGCGAAGACCTAAGTCAAATTTACCTTTTCCCTCCCAAGTTCTACCAGTCCTCGCTGTGGGTGCAGTAAAGCATATACTCACAGCTGGACAGTCCCAATTTCTAGCATTTTTTTCTTTTCCCAAAAGACAATGTATTCATAATAAAATTTGACATAATAATTTATATGCCTTTGTAAAGCTCTCTGCCTGTCCATAAATCCACAAATTGGAAAGAATCCTGTGGCAAAAAGGACATTTTGCTTCAGAAAAATACGGTCACTGCATCTGTAGAAACAGGCAAGAGCCAATTCTCACTTACCTTATAATAAAACTACAAACACACCCAGAAAATCAAGATAAAGATGCAAGTTCCAAGATTGGTTATTTTATTTCCAACATCTAGCATACTGTCTCAACCATACTATATACTCAGCACATGATTCTTAATGACAACCTCTAAAATGGATATGGGCTATAAGGGATGATTTCACAAAGCTAAAAAATAAAGCTCCCACCCATCCATCCTCCCCCACACCTGCCATAATGACACAGCAGCCGATTTTACAACTATTTAGACACATCTCTCCTGACTCTCTTTCCCCCGACCGGGGCTAAAAACATCCCTGGCACAGACGCTAATAGACACCAAGCCAAAGAGACTATTTTCCTCCACAGAATGTTGTCTCTACCAAACACCTCTGTCTCCACCTTTGAGAGGTATCTACTCTCAAAGCATTTAGGATAACTTGCCCCAAACCAACAAAACCAACCTATTCCAAGAAAGTTAGTATCTGTCAGTTCACCTTAACGGCCAGAGACCACCGCAGAGAGTAGAAGGGCAATGCTGCTTTATGCAGACCTAAATTCTTCAATAAGATTAACTTACCTAATAGGATTTAGGGATGCTATGAAGGCCATTATGGTGTCTCCTACAAGCTGGAGGCTCCAAAGGCTTTAACCATTCGATTTAATCCAATCTGGCCTAATCTAATCAAGGCTGTCTCCTGTATTCTGTCAGTGGACTTTGAGCAGTGATCTAAAAATGAAGGAAAAACCTCCATTCAAACCATACCCTATGGACCAAATATGTGCTAGCTTTCCTTCAGAAATAAGTGCAGACCTGATAAGTAGGCATGTGGATCTTTTGCTGCCTTAATTTGCTAGTTTCTATGATCTACCCAGGCTAAGAAATGATTATACTATCTACCTGATGCTTAGATTTTAATTTAAATGGCACAAGTAAGACTTCACTGGTTGACAATTAGTAATCTTACTCAAAACCCACACCTTCTTTCCGGATTCCCTTTAAGAGGAGCAGGGGTCAAATTCAGCAGTAAGCTCTCTGTGCAGATAGGAGGTCAAAGCCAAGGCTGACTCAACAGCAGAGAGATTCTTCTTCACTGACAGCACGTGTCTCCGGACAAGGTGGTTTCTGTCCCCTAAGAGGCTGCAAACGCTACCTCAGATGCCCAGCAGAAAGACAGAGGTCTATAGCAAACCCCTAATGGAGCATTCTGAGGCTGTCTGACTCCTTCAACTGGTGCATGAAAGCTAACAAGTCAGCTTACATCCCAAACCCTCCAGCTTCCCCCCTCACAGCAATCACAAGCTCCTGTGTTAACCAGTATGGGTTAAAGCAGCCTAGAAAGGAAGGGAAGATAAAAATTAAATGTGTAGGCTAGCATATTCTAGACCTGCACCATGCAGTACAGTACCTTCAAGGGAAAAAAAGAAAGTATCTCAATATTTATATATGCATATATATATCTCTATAAGTATATGTAAACAGTTAAGTTGAAACGCTTTAAAACTTGATATATTGGGTTAAATTACTAAAATTAATGTCAGCTGTTTTTTACTTTTTTAATGTGGCTGTTGAAGACTTCTAAATTGCATATGTGGCTCACATGTTTCAATTAGACAGCACTGTTTCGACAATCTGTCCACTTCAACTCTTCAAAACAATTTCAAAGGAGCAGCACATTTCATTCCATTAACTCCATCAGGTCAAGGCCAGATGATAAGCCTCAAAGTAAGAACAGAACAATCTTTGAACAAATATTTACTGAGGCCTCAGGAGGAACAGGATTTGTGGATCCCAGTGCCAGCTCACACATTAAATATCTAAATCAACCTTGAATATGCTGCTTCAGTTCTCTGAACTTCTGGTTGCTTGTCCATCTCTGACATGAAGAGGCATCACAGACCTCTTGCCTAAATTCATAGCTGCCTCTATGAATCCTCAGTCCTTTTACATATACCAGGCAGTGCCTGATTCTCAGCCCACAGGAGTCAAAACTTCATTTACCAAGTGCATCCAGCTTTGGGGAATTCTCCAGAACACAGTAGCTCTAACAATCCAGGAATGTCTCATTTCAAGTATTAACCACTGAGCAAAATGGTCACCTTCCTACCACAAGAAACATTCCCACAGGTTTCGCTACCAGCACATTTGAGCATAAGCGGCTTAGAAAAAGCTGTTGTTTGGGGCGCCTGGGTGGCTCAGTCAGTTAAGCCTCCACCTCTTGATTTCAGCTCAGGTCATGATCTCACGGTTCGTGAGTTTGAGTCCCACATTGGGCTCTGCTGACAGTGCAGAGCCTGCTTGGGACTCTCTCTCTCCCTCTGTGTGCCTGCCCTGCTTGCTCACACACGCTCGCTCTCTCTCAAAATAAACAAACATAAAGGAATGAAGAGAGAGAGAGAAAGCAAGCTGTTGTTCCCAGAAACTCAGAGGTCAACGAGAGATCCAAAAATGAAACCCTGGTTACCAGAGGTAGGGTAGCAACTACCAAATGTGTCAAATGTGGAGGATACAAGCTGCCAGATATGTCCTAAGTCTGTTTCCTCCTTGTTCCTCACACTGTCTCTCTCATACCAGTCATGCGCAGGCCCTTCACCTAATGCTCCTGGGGACAACACTGCCTCCAACACCTCACTCCGAACTGAATCTATACTCCCAGTGGTCCCTAACCTCATGAAGGCTTTAAGCAAAGCATTCAGACGAAAGTATTTTATTCAGCAAACTTAAGAGGAAACAGCAGCAGAGCCCCAGCTTAGGGCAGGGAATCCAAGGGTGAGGAAGAGTGGGTGCTCAAAGGACAAGGTCTTGCAGTGGCAATCTGCACAGGACCAGGAAGTGAGGTAAGCCAGGGTGAGACAGAAGAGGTGAAAACTTGCATTTCACACTATGCCAGCCAGGGGACAAAGGCAAAAAACAGCATAGTACACAGGGAGCAATAAGCAGTTCACTTTAAAAAGGCAAAGAGGGGGCGCCTGGGTGGCGCAGTCGGTTAAGCGTCCGACTTCAGCCAGGTCACGATCTCGCGGTCCGGGAGTTCGAGCCCCGCGTCGGGCTCTGGGCGGATGGCTCAGAGCCTGGAGCCTGTTTCCGATTCTGTGTCTCCCTCTCTCTCTGCCCCTCGCCCGTTCATGCTCTGTCTCTCTCTGTCCCACAAATAAATAAACGTTGAAAAAAAAAATAAAAATAAAAAGGCAAAGAGAAGTGGTGGCAGGCCAGCTTCCTGGGTCTCCCAGAGCTGTGCAGTTTCCCAGGGTCATGACCCAGAAGGGCCCCACACTTGGCTTAATGCTCAGCTGTCACCCTCTTGAAGTTCTTAATTTTTCAACAAGGGGCTCTGTGCATTCATTTCGCACTGGGCCCCGCAAATTACATAGCCGGTCCTGATGGTGAGAGATGGTGGGTAATCAGACAGGGCCCAGTGGGGCTAAAATGATGAAGGGGCACCTGGGTGGCTCAGACAGTTAAGTGCCGGACTTTGGCTCAGGTCATGATCTCATGGTTTGTGGGTTCGAACCCCATGTCAGGCTCTGTGCTGATAGCTTGGAACCTAGAGCCTGCTTCGGATTCTGTGTCTCCCTCTTTCTGCCCCCCCCCTCACGGGTTCTCTCTCTCTCTCAAAATTAAATAAACATTAAAAAAAATTTTTTTAAATACGATGATGAAAAGCCCCTCTTTAAGGTCTGAATGACCCATTGGCAATCCATACCGTCATGGCAGTGGCTCTCTGTAGAGTGCGTGACAATGGCCAGGGAGACCTACTGCTAAGATTCTAAGTCAGCAGGTCTGGGATGAAAAGCTACGAAAAGTGCATTTTTAACAGGCTCCTGGTGATTCTGAAGTCAGAAGTTTGAGAAATTATATCTAAAAAGTATGACATATTAACACTTTGTCTCTTACAGACAGGAAGAGTGCAGAGAAAGACTTCCTTCAGCAAGTGTATCTTTCCCAAGCCCTGAGCCAACTCCAGCCACATAACAAGGGACTGTAGATAGCACTAGGTTTCCAAAAAGGTTACCAGAACACAATTTAGAGAGACAGCATGCCAAGAGCCCAAGTTAATGAGTTAATCATCCTGACAAAGCACAACACTACTGGCCCACTTTGGATGGATAAAACCATGTGGGGAAGAGAAAGAAACAAATAATAATTTCACAGTATACTTCTCAGAAGACAACGTTCCCTTTCCTTCCTCCTTCCCTGCTAATTCTCAGCGACCCTCCATTTGACTTTGCTCAAATGTCACTCTTCAAAACACCCAAGACTGGCTAGGTTCCCCTTAGTACATACTCTCAAAGAGTCTATGATTATCCTTTTTACCCTTCATCCAATTTTAAGTATTTGGCTACTGGTTTTGATTTTTTGTTTTTTTTTTTTAATCTTAGTCTTCCACCATATAGTTCCGCAGCATTGAAAACTCTGTGTAATTCACATGTGCCTACAGTCAGCATAGACTAGGTGCTAGAAGATATGATGACTGAATGAGAAAGGTTGCAAGTTTGAGGTCAGCCATCAGAAGGAAGATAAGGTGACTGTTCACAGAGCAATAAGGCAAAACATGCACACAGTGAGACTCTGACAACACAGCAAACCAAGGAGGCACAACGGGACCCAGGAGTATTGGCAACCATTTCCTAGCTGCATGCTTCAGGAGTCCTGGAGTGGTATCACCCACTGGAACAAAGCTCTGTGTGACAGGTAAGAAGAGGTAGTTTGGCACCCAGCTCCTCCAGCCAGTTTTAGAAATGCAGCACACCAGAAGTCAAAGTGGTTTGTCAAGTACCTTCTTGCTCCTCGAGTACCTAGACAGCTAGGTACACAGCAAGACAAACTTCTTTTTATAAGAAAAGGTTTCACATTGGGGTGGCTCAGTCGGTTAAGCATCCGACTTCAGCTCAGGTCATGATCTTGCAGTCTGTGAGTTCAAGCCCCGCGTCGGGCCCTGTGCTGACAGCTCAGAGCCTGGAGCCTGCTTCAGATTCTGTGTCTCCCTCTCTCTCTACCCCTCCCCCACTCATGCTCTGTCTCTCTCACTCTCAAAAATGAGTACGTGTAAAAAAAAATTTTTTTTTTAAAAAAAGAAAAGGTCTCCCACTCATTCTAGACGGAAAACCAGAGAGGTCCAAGGTATCTGAAAGTCTGTAAACAGGCAAAAAAAAAAAAGCTGATTCTCTAACAGCACCATGTAAGCACAGGGGAGGAGACATTAACCCACAGCTTTAGCTCAGTGAGCATCATGGAAAATGACAGATTTCCAGAAGAGGTCCTGTTCATTTATTCCTTCATGGGTTCCAGCCTAAATGATACTCCTTCCTGCCTACTTATTCAACCATGTGTGAGCGATTAAGATCTTTCCCCAGCCATCCAACTTAAATAGTGCTAAGTTCTTAATTAAAACACACTATAAAAAATGATGAACAACCAAATTCAGGTGCTGCATAATTTATTTACATTTATGTAACAGCTTCCCCCAAGGAACTCAAGGCATTTTCAAACTTAAAATTATCTAGCAGATAGTAAGCTTCACAAAATTCCCAGGAGAAAGGACTATAAGGAACATAATCAATAATAGGTTCCTTACATCACACATGCACACCTTCCTCCCACTAATCCAAGTGTGCACCACTGTTAAGTCTCTCTCAGCTACAGGTCTAAACTAATTCAGAAAATTATAGGTGAGAATTTTTTTTCAGAAAACCATCCCAAAAATAAGAGGAGCTAATAACTATTTCACCACACTGTGAAAAAAGTCACGCCTTTTCTTGAATCTTTTCTGTAACAGGGAAAAAACAAACTCATTCCACTCCAAAGTTAAGTTTTCTAAACCAACTTAAAAATATACCTCGTGGGGCGCCTGGGTGGCGCAGTTGGTTAAGCGTCCGACTTCAGCCAGGTCACGATCTCGCGGTCCGTGAGTTCGAGCCCCGCGTCAGGCTCTGGGCTGATGGCTCAGAGCCTGGAGCCTGCTTCCCATTCTGTGTCTCCCTCTCTCTCTGCCCCTCTCCCGTTCATGCTCTGTCTCTCTCTGTCCCAAAAATAAATAAACGTTGAAAAAAAAATTTAAAAAAAAAAAAAAATATACCTCGTGATAAAGGGGAAAGAAAAAAAACCAAAAACCCTGAATTCTAATACTCCTTGCTATTCTAAATCTCCTTGACCTACCTACCCCCTCAGAGGAGAACCTACAACTTTCTAAGGCCTTTGAAGGTACTGACAATATTTTACTTCTTAATCTGGGTAGTGAGTACATGAGTCTTGGTTTCTTTTTCTTCCTTAAACCATCTGTATACATGTATGTACACAGTTTCTTTAGTGCTCCTGATGAATTTTGTGTAAATAGGCCAGAAACCCCACTTTGAGAACCAATACTGGCTGCATCAGAATCTCCTGCGTGCTCGTTAAAGCAGAATCTTGTCATGAGTTGAATTCTGTCCATTCAAAAAAGGTATGTTGAAACCCTAATTCTCAGCACCTTGGTATGGAATTTTATGGGAACAGGGTTGCTGCAGGTGTAATTAGTTAAGACAAGGTCACGACGGAGCAGGGTGGGCCCCTAATCTAATATATGCCTCATGTCCTAAGAAGATGACCGTGTGAAGACAGATACACACGGGGAGAACACCATGTGACCACAGAGGCCGAGACTGGTGTCACACAGCTGTAAGCCAAGGAAAACAAGAGACTGCCCACAAACCACCAGAAGCTAGGTCCAAGAGGCAAAGAAGGATCCCCTACAGGTTTTAGAAGGAGCAAGGCCCTGCTGGTACCTGGATTTCAGACTTCCAGCCTCCCGCACTGTGAGGGAATGGATTTCAGCTGCCTCAAGCCACCGGGCCCCTAGTACTTCATTGCAGCAGCCCTGATCCTGGGAAACCAATACAAACTCACTAAGAGTAGTTTGGGAAGTGTCTGACCAACCATCTGATCTAATTTGAAAAGTTGGCTACAGGTTCCAGAATCCTAAGAACACTTGTGCAGGAAAAGACCTCTGAATAACTCTGTTGTTTTGAAGACAAGAAAAAAAGTTTCACAAAGAGTCTGAAATTCTTATAATTAAAAAAAGTAAATGGGGGCGCCTGGGTGGCGCAGTCGGTTAAGCGTCCGACTTCAGCCAGGTCAAGATCTCGCGGTCCGGGAGTTCGAGCCCCGCGTCGGGCTCTGGGCTGATGGCTCGGAGCCTGGAGCCTGTTTCCGATTCTGTGTCTCCCTCTCTCTCTGCCGCTCCCCCGTTCATGCTCTGTCTCTCTCTGTCCCAAAAATAAATAAAAACGTTGGAAAAAAAAAATTAAAAAAAAAAAAAAAAAGTAAATGGTTATCTGGAAGTGACAATATTTTAGGAACACCCACTAAAATATCTGAAAAAATGAGACCCAAGATAGGTACCTTTTTTAAAGCCAACAGACAAGGAAGCTCAGGAACTAACAGGGAATACAGACAAGGAAAGATGGCCTGGCCTCCTGGCTCTGTAAAAGGAAACCGGAAATGCCCTGGAAGAAAGAACTTGTCTCTGAAACTATCTCAGCTAGCTTCAGTAATTAGTCTCTGTTCCTATTTTAAAATTAAAAAGGTTCAGGAGAACCCTGCCCTGTGCCTGGTTTGGTGCAACAATATTTGCAAAGAGCTAATAATTGGAGGAAAGTAGTAAGGAAAAAGCTATCTGGTTCCACTATCCATCCATCCATCCTTTTAAGTGTCTGACTATAATCCACAGCAGACATACTTAGCAAACTTTAAAATACAGCCTCTCAACATTGTTACAATTAAGTCACTCTGAAATGTCATGAAAAGCAATCTAGTCCCATTAAAATCTTCACACTCTCATTAAAAAAGCACTTACAGACTTGAAAATGTTCCTAATACATTATTTAAAGACACAAGATGTACAGTGACTAAAATCCTTGTATAAGGAAGAATAGTAGCAGCCTACTTTAAAAAAAATGTGCAAATTTGTGTCATAATTGGGTAATTGGCAAACTGCAGGTAGCAGTCAGGTTGTAATATACTACTGTAAAAAAGGCTTGGAGGGTGTTCCCCTCCTCTGAAATCTCAGTCCACCCAGGAACAATTCACATCACATCTTAGTTTAGTTAATGGTCCCTTCCTGCTTCCTTCCAGGATTTCCAAGCCCAGAAAGAGGGAGGGGGGGGGGGAGGAATCAGACCATTTCAGTTCACACCCCCAGGACACTAGTCATCTCTGTAAAGTCCTGACCTTTGGTCCCGGTTTGGTCTCCTCCCTTTCAATTAGGGCCACTGCTATTTGCATGTTGCCAATCAGAGGTCTAAATGTGTTTTAACAGATCCTAAATCCTGAGAGAACAGGAGGAGCCCCAGGCTGGAAGTCTCCTTTCCACTCCATCTTTCCTCCAGGCCCCAAAACCGACACAATCCTCCCTTACTTAACTCAGAAGCTGAGTTTTGAACACTGAGGGTCTGAAGAAGGACTCCTAAGCCTTTCAGTGCAGAGTGATGTCGCATGCCCTGGGGGTCAGCCTGACCCTAAAGTGGATTTCATAGGTCTAATTTGTTTAGTGTTTGTTTCAATGAAATCACTGGAAATGTTGAGTTTGTATAAAAGGTAAGATTTATGACTCCTGTTCCCTCTCTTCCATATGATTGTATGTCAGTCAGTGTATGATGCTTTCAGTCTCCTATAATATGAAAGGGATAGAATTCTAAATCCTTCCTCTGAATCACTTGTGAGTCTTTCCATTATAATTAAATGCCAGATCAAAATATGGCCCTCAGTGCTTGATAATTTTGACGGCAATTATTAAAAACAAAAAATTTTATGTGGCTTAAAAACACTTAAAAAAAAAAATCCCTGTTCAAGAATTCAAGATTTGTTTTCAAGCAGAAGGAAGATGGTGAGATTTTCTTGGTTCCTTTCCCCAATTCTCTTACTCACTGAGATCAATAACGTATTACACCATGCCACTGCTCGCTTGACGAACGAAACTGAAAAAATAAATGTCACATGTTAGTCATTCTCCTACGGTTAGTCAAACTGTCATTCAGTGAGCTCAAATTTTGTGCCTAGAGCTTTCCTTAACTATTTCCTTCTTTTTAGATACGCATGAGTATCCCAATTGCATTAAGGAAGAACCCAGAGAAGAAGCAAGTTGTCCAAAGTCAGAAAGGCAGAAAACTGGGGGAGCAGTACTGAGCCCAAAAGAAAAAACAAATGAATTGTTAAAGTTAAAAAAAAGAAAAAGAAAAAGAAAGGTAAGTAAGCCTCAGGAAGAAATTAAGAATTCACTATAGAAGTTCCCACCATCAAGGCTTTTCAGGAGCAACATTTTGGTTCCATTAGGTATTCCTGTTTGGCAGCACAACACTTAAAACCCAAAGGCAGCATGTTTTGAATCATTTTGCCCAGGAAAAAACAAAAAACAAAAAACCCAGGGGCCCTCCACAATTAGTTACAACTGAAAGTCAATAAAGAATAGAAATGGTTGAGAGGCACCTGGGGGGCTCAGTCAAATATATGACTCTTGATTTCAGCGCACGTCATGATCTCAAGGTCATGGTGGTGAGATGAAGCCTCACATAGAGGTTTGGTGCCATGGGGTTGGCCCCACGTCTGTCACTGTTGCTTGTGATTCTCTCCCTCTCTCTCTGCCCCTTCCCTGCTCAACACATGTGCACAGGAGGGCACGCTCTCTGTCTCTAAAAAACATTAACATTAAAAAAAGAAAGAAAGAAAAGAAAACAGAATAGAAGTGGTTGAAATTAAACACCACTCTGCCTGGCTCAGTGGCTGCCAGGGGATCACTGCCATTCTGTAACCTTTGTATATCTCTCTCTCTAGACAGAACAAAAGGGTGATGTGGGGGGACTATCTTAATCAGCTTGGGCTGCCAGGATGACGTACCATGACTGGGTGGCTTTAACAACAGACATTAATTTTCTCACAGTTCTAGAGGCCAGAAGTCTAAAATCAAGGGGTCAGCATGGTCGGGTTCTGGTGAGTGCTCTCTTCCTGGCTTGTAGACAGGCACCTACATGCTGTGCCCTAAAGTCATATGGGGGTGCGAGGTGGGGAGAGAAAGAAAGGAGGAGGAGGCAGAGAGAGGAAGCTCTCTGGTACCTCTTCTTATAAGGGCACTAATCCATCACTGAAGGCCCCATCCTCATCATCTGACCCGAATCTAAAAATCTCCCAAAGGCCCCATTTCCAAATATCATCACACTGGGGGTTAGGGCTATGATATATGAATTTGAGGGGGACATAATTCAGTCTGTGGCAGAGACCTTCTTCGAATTAACTCAATGCTGCTACAATCCTTGAACAAACACTGAGCACCTAATACCTGCATGTGCTGTGCTCGGCAGGGAAGCAAAAAGATGAATGGGCTTCAAACCCTGCCTTCACCAGTATGTGAAGTCAAAAAGTAAAATAAATTAAACAAATTAAAAAAGAGCGCGGTACAAAAACACTGCGGGCAGGTAGCTTGATCTGAGTAGGATTTTCAGTTGATCAATGTTTACTGAGGCTCTCTGGTGAAGTACAGTGTTTTAGCATACATCTACAGGAAAACATAAACAAAAAATTTTCAACATGGCTTCTGTCTCTCATATACGTGGCTGACAGACTCTTAAGGTGACCCCCATGATCGTCACCTCCCAGTGTCCATACCCTGTGCAATCCTCTCTCCTTCTTGAGTGTGGGAGGGACCTGTGACTTGCTTCTAACCTGTAGGGTGCAGCAAAAATGACAGATGTGCATGATTACATATACACGACTACAGCACAGAAGACTACAATATCTGTATCTGCCTTATACTCCTTAACTGGCTAAGAGAAAGTGAGCAGCTATGTGGGGTAACCCCACGTGACAAGGAAATGTGGGCAGCCTCAAGGAGCACAGGGAGCCCCCCGCCAGCAAGCAAACAAGGCCCTCAGTCCTACAGCTGCAAGGAAATGAATTCCACCAACAACTTGAGCAAGCCTGGTAGGATATCCTTCCCCAGACAAGCATTCAGATGAGTCCCAGTCCTGCAACATCCTGATGGCAGCTGTGCAAAGGACCCAGCTAAGCTCTGCCCAAACTCCTGACCCACAGGAATTAAGAGATAATAAACAGATGTTATTTTACGCTACAAAAAGTTGAAGCTTGCAGCAATACTGTTATACAGCGATAGACAACTAATAAAATTTTCTTGAGTGTACCATTTAAAGTGTTTTAAAATTCTTTTCCCTCACAAATCAACAAATGTCTGGGATTGTGTGGGAGTAGAAATGGGGATGTTGTTAATCTTTCAAGGAAAAGAACAGGAAGGAACCTGAAACAAATGCCTAGAATTGTCTAATTACAGAGCTGTTTATAATCAGAATGATAGCATTCTGTCCATTGAAGACACTGAAATTCAGAAAGGTTCAGTGAGGTACCCAAGGATACACAGTACATTCATCATAAAACTAGAAGCCAACTTCCTGTAACAAAGCCTCTCCACCCAAGACAACTTTTTGTCTCAACTCTAGATGAAAATACTCAAAACAGGTCACACAGAATTCTCCCTAGATTTATGATGGCAAACCGAACCAAGTATTTCCTCTTCAATTAAGAGTCTGCAGCACCTCACTGAATATGGGTATGTACACTGTGTATGTAAAAAATGGATGAAATTGTCTTAATTCATGGATATAGACAAGCTTGTTTTGCCTTTTTTTTCCCCTTCCCCTCAAAATAAAAAATAGGATAAGCACTGCGGTCTTTTGAGAATTCTAGGTAATTTGGTTTTTCTCCGTGACATGCAGTCATATTGCTCCAAAACGGAGTAAGGGGGGAAAAAAACCTCAGTGAACAAAGCCATTTAACCTACAAATGTATCCACTTTAAACCTCTATGGAATTGAATCCTCCCCCAGAGAATCATGGAATGTCAGCATGAGAAGAGGCTGTGCTAATTCTGGTCCAACCTCCTCAGTTATTGGAAGGCTAAGAAACTTGCCCAAGGTCACAAAAGAAAATGAACTACTTACTACAAAAGCGAGTCAGGCTGACTTCCAGTTTAGTTATTTCCACTGCACCATACTGGGAATCACTCTGCCCCACATTGCATATGGCTGCAAATACTTTAACGGGAAATGTCATCCATCAACACTTTGACTTTGGGCAACAAACACAACCACTAGTGGGGAACAGAGTACCAAAAACTGAACTTATTCTTAGGACAGTCCAGATGAAATACAGAATATAGGAGAAAGGTCCTGAAAAAAACAAAAAGACTACAAAATGTTCACATGAAATCAAAACACTTCATGACGTGAAATTGCTGAGCTCCTACAAAAATGTATTGCCTTCTGGAAATTTAAGTCACATTTAGGCATCATGGGGGGAAAAAAGCTATGGAAAGGAGCCATACTCTTAATAACACTACCACCTTCTCAATCTATGGCTTGTATGAAACTTGTTTTTATTTACTGATTTCCATACACAGTGAGTAATTTTCACAGCCCCAATGCCTTGCCCCGAGTCTAAGCAGAACGCTGATACGCACTGCCCTATTTGGTTCAAGCTGGGCCCAAACATGGAGGGACAAAGATGACCCTCTATGCCCTCAAGTCATTCACATACAAGGCAGATTGTGATTAAAGCCCAAGACGGGTGTAAGCAAGGCTCTGATGGGATTACAGATGATGTGATTAATTCTGGAACCAGGAAAGCATGGAGAAGCCTAGCTAGTCATTAGAGTCTGGATGTATGAGCAGAATTTTGTCTAGAAGATCCAGAGGGGTTCCAGTCAATTTGGTTTTGGCTTATTGTATAAACAGCAAGTCTGTTTTAAATTTGGGGAAAAGTACCATTCCTTCCTCTGTCCTACTTCTGCTCCTTACACATTTGAGTACATTACTGCTATCATCTGTTTACATGTCTGTCTCCTCCACTGGACAGCCAGCTCCTGAAGGAGCAGACACAGACCCCTTTCATCATTATTCCCTGCAGTACCTGGCAGGGTAGCCCTTGACACCAGTTAAAACTTCAAGTTTCGTAACTGTAAAATAGCCATTAGGTCACTTACAACTTCCTTTAATCTCCTATCACCTAACCTTCAATCTCCAATGAAGCACAGACAGTCATTTTCAAAAAGAAAAAGAAAAAGAAAAAAAACCAACACGTCTAACCTGATTTCACACAGGGCCGCCAGAAGCAGTGCTTAACATATATGCTCCATCAGTGCTGAATTAATTATTCTCAACCAATGTTGCTGCTACTATTTATTCCCTATTACTACTCGCTAATCCAACTTTCTCTTTCACAGATTAGAGCTCTACAAGGATTTAACAACGATTCCAGGAGGAATGGAAAGGATAGGATTCCAAGTTCAAATACATTTGGGAAACGTTGGGTCAAACAAAGTTATTTTAAGGCAGACATCTCATTGCTTTCAATATGCTAACACTGAAATGTATTTCCAAGAAAGGAATGTAGTATTTATGGATTTTTCATTTAGCCTCAGCAATCTTCCATGGAAGGTGAAGAATACTTTCTGGAAAAGGTATTCAAGTTAACAGCATTTAAAAGTTGAAGAAAACAATGAATCTCAGTGGGACATCTTGGGCAAATACAAGCAAGACTGACAAGTGGATTCATTGTTTCATTCATGAAACCAATATTTACTGAGCCCTGCACTATAAAAGACAGACAAAGGCCCTGCACTCAAAAAGAGCTTAAATCCAGTGGCAGGGAAGAATGCCCTCCATCCCCAGCCTGGGAGATAAAGAACCCTTTCTGGTCTCCCTCAGGCTGGACACTATTTCTTTTATAGCCCCGAGCACCTGGTGTGTGTTCTGTGAATAACTGCTAGCAGCTTGATCACAGTAAAGTCTGTAGACATTTTCCAAATTCCCATGAAAACCAATCAAAACAGCAATAAAATGGACCGCTAGAAATCCATGTTTGGTTATTCAATCTTGTGGATAAACTTCTATAAACATACTCATTTTCACAGAATGATTATGCAAGACCTGAAAGGTACCTTAGAAATCATTCATGTAACCCCCCTGGAATTTCCTGAGAGGAAACTGAGGCTGCAGATGTAAAGTGTCGACCCGGATCATACTGTGAATCCAGGAACACAGATAAAGAACCGAAGACTCCCGGTTATCTAAGGCCGCAAAGAGATGGCAACGACAGCAACGCAGCTGCAAAGGGCTGTGACCATCTGCCACCTGGGCTTCTCTCCGTCCAGAGTCAACAGTCTTATGAAATGACAATTCCCTGTCTGTCTTTCCTGTGCGTTCTTTATAAGGTAAGAAGCCAGTTCATCAGAGACAATTCTCTAAGCACCGTCCCAACACAGCTTTCATTTCCATCGCAGCCCAAGCGGCCCTCAGAGAAGCATGGAATAACCTGGGCCACCAGGAAAACAAGCAGCCCTTTGGGAGCCCTTGGGCACAACAACATGTTTCAAGCCAACAAAACATCAAATAGTACGCTCTTTTAAAGAGAGATTAGACCAGGCGCACCTGGCTGGCTCAGTCGGAATGACATGTGCCTTCTGATCTCTCAGGGTTCTAAGTTCAAGCCCCATGATGGGGGTAGAGATTACGTAAAAATAAAATCTTAGAAAAATAAAATAATAAAGAGAGATTGACTAAATGTTTCCACCATGGTCAGATAATGTAAAACACGGCAGAGTGGGTGCTCTGTTCTGGGTTTAGCCCCCAGCTCTCTCCCTCACCTGCTGAATGACCCGGGACCAGTGGCTAATTCTTTCCCCATCTTTAAAAGCAAGAATTGGACTAGATGTTATGAGGGCCCCTTAGGGTCTCAAATCCCATGATTCTGGTGAACTTATGCTATCAACAAAGAACCTGTCATCCCTTTCTTGAGCTATAACCAGTTTTGTTCCTTTCTGAGTTGAGATCTGCTACATTTGCATCAAGTACTGAATGTTACAGGACATAAAATAGATAAGTACTCTCTAGGTACATTTTATTATACTTCCCTATCATTTAACATACAATAAAGAGATGTACTATGAAATATTATGGAACCTAAGAGTACAGTATCCCATGCTGGCCTAACTACCATGGTGTCTAATTTCCAGAACTTAAAATTTTAATAAAACTCTGCAGTAATTCACTAAGAAGGGGAAAAGGCTATAGTCACAGGAAAAATTTAAAACACAGGAATATTAAAACTTCTCTTTAATTCCCTCCTTCTCCTGGTTTGCCCTGAAGACAACTTTTGTTGCAGACATTATTTGGCACTGGCAAAATGAGAAGTTCCCAACAGAAACAGTATTCAGGAGCTGCTATCCACGGGAAAACAATGCACATCTGCACCCCACCGCGAACCAAAGCACCGGCTGGAAACCGACAGCACCTGAGCCTTGGGAGGAGCCTCTGCTTTACCTGTCTCCATTCCTGGTTAAATCCCTCATTTCCTGGGCAGGTGAGACCTTCACTTGGATCTCCAGATAAGAGGTCAATTCAATGCATTTTGACATCCAGATGGCAATACTGCTTGGACTAAGTTAAAACGTCAACGGAGAATGAAATTGGAGAGGTGAAAATATGAAAGAAAGAGAGAAAGGAAAAAAGAAATGTGAGTTAAGTGTGTGTTGAATTCAACAAACACTGAAGCTGATGTTACCAGAAAAGAAAAAGAGGGGGTAGGGAAGCTGTACTATAGATAAAATGAGAATTTTACTATTGATTTTAAATACAATCATACAAAGTACCACCCTGGGAAAAACATGCAATCCTAGTACTGTAAGAATCTGGGAAAGACACTGATGAGAGAACTCCAACTTCTGCTTGGATCGTTAACTTGCTCCTGAGCAAAATGTCAATCTTTCTCCTGCATATGTCCTTTTATTCATTCAGTGAACAATGAGCACCTGGTATTTGTCTGACGGCATGTCCAACATTCAGACACTGCAAATACAGCAAATAGGATTCAACACCAACTCTTGAGAATTCTAGCCTAGCGGTTTAAACAAGTAAGAAGACTACAAAATAATGCAGCAGATACTCTGAAATTTAGACAAAATGTTGTGATGGCTTCTCCAAGGCTACCCTTAATGGAGATGCCAGAGTTTATCATCTTGCTCCCCTAGGCATGGGCTTTACCACCTCAAGAAGGTACAAACAAGGGTGACTAGGTGGCTCAGTAGGTTAAGCATCTGACTCTTGATTTCGGCCCTGGTCATGATCTCAAGGTTCGTGAGATCGAGCCTTGCATTGGGGTCTGCACGGAGCATGCAGAGCCTGCTTGGGAATCTCTCTCCCTCTCTCTCTCTTTCTCCCTCTCTCTCTCTCTGCCCCTCCCCTGTACTTGCTCTCACGTACACGAGTGCCTCTCTCAAAATAAATAACCATTTAGAAAAAAAAAAATACAAATTTATTTTTCATACACTGGGCAAAGCTATCCACTTCCTGCTTTGATTTTAGTCTATTTCTTTAGGTCAGTTGTTATTCATATGGAAAAAGTTGCTTCAGAGTCTTCCCTGGGGAAAAACAGACCACTTCTGTCTTAATGAAGCAGCCACTTGCTTTTTTTATTCTATACCTCTTCAAAACAAGAAAACAAGAATGAATGAAAACACTGACCTAATGTTGGGAATATAAAATATACAAGGCTGATCTAAATTTTAGGAGCAAGAGCAAAATTATTGATCAGGATTTAACCCACCCCTGAGTCAAGGCTTTCGATACTCTGTGTATCAAGAATAAACATAAAGCTCACATGTACTGCATGTCAGTGTGAAACATGGTACAACCATTAGGCAGTATACATCAAAAAAAATTTAAAAACATGCATGCCCTTATCCAAGTAACTCAATATCTAGTAATTTGCCTGTTGCTAATAATTAAAGAACCTAACAAAGACTTAGTAATAAGAATATATGTCAAACGCTGGTTATAATATTAAAAAAAAAAACAGAATAAGCTTCAGTATCCAATAATAACAGATTGGTTAAGTATGTTTTGGTAAATCCACAGAACAGACTACTATGCAGCTATTAAATGCAGAATAATCTTTTATGAAATGTCAAGGTATTTACAACTTACTAAGTAGAAAAAAGGACATTACCAATATGTTTATATGGTGTGATCCCACTTTTATAAAAAAAATAAATAAATAAACATGTATGTATACAGATGCATGCACTTCCTTATATGGGGAGAAATTACAAAAAGACAAATGCCAGGTTGTGACTGGTTTCCTCTCAGTATTAAGATTATCCATGATCTTTATTTTCTTCCTTATCTACCTAAATCTTCCAATTTGTCTACAATATATGTGGCTCTTGTCATTTTCAAAGCTTTTTAAATTAGAAAATTAAAATAAGCACACAGCACTTTAGTACCAAACTTGGTAGAAGGAAAAAAGAAAATACAGCTGTCCATACCAAGGGAGAGCCCTTGTGTCCTGCCAAAGATAAATGTAAATTGTTTGGCTGTCTCTGCTACAACCAGTTCAATTAGCATCAAAACAAAGGCTCTTAAAAAGGCCATGCACAACACTGTATGGGCCGGAGTCTAATTGAGCTCCTTGTAAATTAATTACCTAATGTTGTCAAAATGGGCAAAAAAAGAATTCATTCCCTCCATAGAGGGACCTGAAGCTGATCCTAAAGGTAAGCAAGAGACAAGTGTTGGTAGTGGCAAATGTTTAGTTTTGTAAAATAAGGCTACAGAGGCTTTCCAAGTCATTGCTGATTCATGACAGATTTCCTTGCCAAGGCTTGATTTGTTAACGTCCCCTCCTCTTTTCCTAGTTTAAGTACCTCCTTTGGCAGAGAAAATGATGCATTTCTATTCTCTCCCCTCTTAATCCTTAAGACTTCAGTTCTGAGATGAACAAATCAGTGCCAAGTATGTGAAGAGATGGGACGCTGAATTAGGGCCAGAACATTAATCCACAGTGCCCTCTGGTATTTCAGGGCTGAAGAATTCATTTCAGCTTTTCTAGTACTAGTGATCCACATGCACAACTCTACCCCCCTGTTCCCACCCACACACCCACCCGGAAACAACAAAAAAAAAACAAAAAAACCCTCATCTTACAAAATATCCATTTTCTCTAATAACGCATTGCCCCACATTGCCCCCGTCTAGGTCAACGGTGAGGTGTAACTGAAGAGCAAACTGTTACTCGCAGGCATGTTTGCAGCCATCACAAAATATCTTTTCAGCCTTGAAACTGGCTGGGTGTTGGTGGTGGTGGCGGTGGTGGTGGTGGTGGTGGTTAAAGGAAAGAGGTGGGGGAACCCTATGGTAAATAAAGCATGAATATCTTCCTTAAAGATGTCACTTAAGTGATTTCAAATGAAAACATGCTTATGCCAAATTAGTGAACTCAATTCCCATTTTGATTTGCAAACACACAGACAATAAAGAATATGCCAAGATGCTGCTCTCAAATGATTTTCCCCTTTAAGAGCTCAGACTGTGAGATGAGACCTACGTACCTGGAGGACTGGATAAACTTAGTTTTGTTCCAATTCAACACACAAGACGACCATGAAATTAAGTAAACAGCACCTAAGACAGAGTCCTTTAAAAAGAATACGAATGTACAAGGAGCAGATAGGGACTTTGAACTACTCATGAGTAGACTTATTCTAGAACACTCTGTTTTAAAAGTCATATAGTCATAGTTTCTTTGGGAAGGTCACTAATTCCTAGTGTTAACTCCCATCACAATAATCCAGGTGAGTGATAAGTGTGTTTGAATGCCTTCAGCAATTGGAATTCAAGACCTGGAGAGAGCACTATTAGTAATGTATTCTTTTTATATGGAATGCCTAATTGTACCTCCCATGGGAGGAGTGGCCACCTGCATCTAAATCCCTCTTCATGAAATCAACCCTGTAAATGCTTTAAGGCAGCCACCATGTATCCCCTGAACCACCTCTTCTGCACGAGAAACATTCCTAGATCCACTTGTCACACAGCACAGTTTGTGATGAATCCACTCACCATTCTGATCCCTCTCCCTCAAGCCTAAGAATCCTGGTTTTCAAGATAAATGGATAATAGTCAAACATTCATTAAAAGCCTCCAATATTCCCTCCACCCAAATATAGCTGATAAGAGTGTATTTGATTAGGACAGGTGAAGGGTAACATCTGTTTACTTAGCAGATATCTTTTAGTGATCAAGTCTGGGGTGAGATCTCCTTTCTTTTTAAAAGAAATAATTTAAAAAACTCTCAAGTTTCACTCCATTTAAATAGTTGCCAAATGAACATTAATTGCTGTGCATACATAAAATTCTGTTGTAACTGTGGAATTCTGAATGCTTAAGATTTGAAAGAACTACAAAATATATAAGCTGGCTCAGCTTTCTATGAACACTAAAAAAACAAGAGAATATAAAATATAAGCCTAAGGGACAGACTTGCCAACCCATTTTTACATTCCTATCTTTCTAAGCATGTATCAAGTTCTTATTTCAGATTTAGTCCATCTTCTGGTCTCTTCAGAGTCCAGGACTCAAAGGTATTCAACACATCCAATTAATCAAATATTTACTATTATGTGCTCAGTATGGTAAACAATGGCAAGACTATAAAGACTTAGAACACATAACCACCAACCAATTAAGTTAAAATCTACTTAGATAAAATATTCACTTTTTGAAAAATAATGAATAATGCAAGACATTATATATAAAAGTACAAAACAGGTAATACAGACATTTGAACGGCCTACAAAAACACTGTAAGACTTCAGTGACAATAATGGTCTCTAACTTCCTCCTGGCCCCAAAAGAACAACATCCAAATAAATGGACAAAGAACTTTACCCATTAATAACATTTAATTCCACTGACTGCCCTGTTCATCCAAATCTATCCAACCCTAAAATGTAGCATTACCAGAGCTTCAATATTTAAAGAATTTTTGTTCCCCAAAGAAGCATATGAAGCCACAAGAAGAGAAGAGTAGAACCTTAATTAAAATTGAATTACAAAATTATCCTTAGGGATAAGAATATTATACATAAGGGGTGCTCCAGTATTTTGCTAAGTAAACCTTCTGCAGCAGTTCACGATGGACTTCTCTAATATCTAATTCCGTTCTGTGATAAACAGGGTTACATGGGGATTTTAGGAGCTAAGGATGAACCAGCAGTATAGCTGGTAAAGTTATTTTGGAAGTAAGCAATTCAATGAACATGCTGGGGGTAGGACTCAACATAAATAAGTTAGTCTTTATGTATATCCATGGGGTGGAGATTTTTATCGATAATTCAGCTAATTATAAACTGTAAGAAGAGTGGGGTGCACCTTGCCTATGCTATCCTGGCTAAGAGGTTCTTCAACGAGAGTGACCACTGGGCTGCTTCACTGTGAGCCTCTCTCGAACATTTAACTTTGATGCAGTTCACCAAAGAGATATTTTCCATAGCCCCTGGTCTTCTTCTGACCACAATCCAGGTGTTATACTATGTGTTCTTCTTTTCAAATATTTTCAGTAGGGCAGAAAACAGGTGCAATTCTCAAACTGTTATTACCTCTCAAAAGGTCAAAAACATTGTAGGTGGCAACAGAAACATCACCCTCTTCCACCATTTTCAAAACAGCTGAACAGCTGTACAAGCACTAGACCTGGGTTCTTAACATTTTATGGGTCACTGACCCCTTAGAGAGTCTGATGAAAGCTAGAAAAACGTGTGTACACAAAATCTCCTGCCCATGACTTTTGGGAAGTTTGTGAATCCTTTAAAGCACAACCAAAAGTTAAAAACTTCTAAGCCAGACTGTGGGAGCGGGCAAGGATTGTGTCCTAATTCTGGTTTCTATACCCAGTTCTTAAGAAAATCATGTCCCATGAGTGACCAATTGTCATCTACTGAAAACATGTATAAATGGGGGCGCCTGAGTGGCTCAGTTGGTTGAGCGTCAGGCTCTTGATTTCAGCTCAGGTAGTGATCTCACGGTTCCTGGGATCAAGCCCCGCGCCAGGCTCGCATCTGACAACACAGAGCCTGCTTGCTTGGAATTTTCTCTCTCTCTCACTCTCTCCCCCTCTCCTTCCCTCTCGTTCTCCCCCTCCCCCGCTTGTATATTTCAAAACAAATAAATAAAAACGAGAAAAAAAAACCAGTCTATAAGACATGGATAAATGGGTAAGAATAAATGGATGAATAAAAACACACACACACACACACACACACACACACAATATTACAATTCTGTGTCTTAGTGGTTTCCAAATACGATTAATCAAAGAATCGCTCAAGGTGCTCTTCAGAAGAGATTCCTGGGTCTCACTCTCTGAGAGATTCAGATTCAGTAGCTATTTAAGTGGTACTCAGAAATCTATGTTTTTATAAAGTTCCACGATGATTAGGAAACCACCAATATACCTTAAGTTAGTGGAAGACAAACTTTAATGTTGTTCCACAATACGTTATTAAAGAAGGATATATATATATACCCATGTGTTGCACAAACGAAAACAGGGAAAGGAAATTGCCCAAACTGCTCCAAGTGGCCTGACACACTGTTAAGAGTTAGAGTTTACGATCCTGATACCAAAAAAAAAAAAAAAAAAAAAATCTGGTTAGTGTTGTTTGGCGGTTTGTTTTCCCTGAAAGGTCATGCTGTGATTCACAACCAGACATGTACTCGTGGCTAGCTTACAGCGAGTTTACAGCTGCCAGTGAGAACCCCACAACGTTAGAAGCCCAGCCTTTGTTAAACCTTCCTGACAAGTTTTGACTCTACACACAAACCACAAGAAAGGAATGAATGTGTTCTAATTTAGAAGACATTCTTGACCTGGATAAAATTCTGCTTTACAATAAAAATATGTTCTTAACAGAAGAACATATGCAATACCTTCAAGGTGCAAATTATGCCCAATTTGTAAGACCCAGTGATTAAGAAAGTATGCTTAACCTACCTGATCAAAGAGGTGCCTCAATTTCCTCTTTCCTACAAAACTGAAATTTTAAAACTCCCGTTCCCTTTCTCATTCCCATTTTCTACAGCTCAATGTGATTGTTCACTCCTTCCTTGCTTCACACAATAAATGATGCTCGACCCCAGGTATCCCAGCCCCCTGCACAGTACAAGGTGAAAACTGCAGGCAGCAGGTGCCCTACCCTCGTGGTGCTCAGTCTACCATCGTCGGTTATTTTAGGAAATTATCTCATGAAAACAACAAATTCCTGATTAAAGCCACTATATTTCATACAGATGACAACCTGATGAGGCTGATAGTTTCTATTGAGAAGTCAGGACATCTCATCACGGTAAGATCTTCCTCAACCCAGTAACATGGCCTGTGTGCTGAAGGAAAGCAGGGCTCAGGGGAGTCAAGATGCTGGAGTTCTCCCCCAGGCCCAGCTTCCTGTGTGACCCCTGATTTGAACCAATTAATGAGAATCCCACCTACCCTTGGTTTAGAGCTAAGTACTTTACATGCATTATCATCAAAACAACCCTGAAGAGAGGAGGAACTAGGACACCATGTTATAAATAATAAAATATGCTGAGACAAGGGAGGTAAGCTGGCAGGTCTTGTAAGTAGTGGGCCCAAGACACATAAGCCTATTTGAGTCCAAAGTACACAAGAATTATATAGACTCAAAGAACTGTACAGATTCAAACAAAGTTTCCTCCAAAAGCTAACACTGTGTGACTCCACCGGACAGAATGTCACCTTCTCATTTTATAGGTCTGGAGGCCCAAAAGTAAAGTGCCTTGTTTGAGAACTAAATCTTATTATTAAATCGCCACCTCCAAGTTTTCAGTCCAAGCAAAGCTCACCAAGATACCCCATTAGCTTCTCATATACTATTTCCCTCGCTCCCTATAAAATGGAGATCATCCACTTTTCTCAAACAGGTTGTGGTAAAACATACACATCAAAATGAGGGTTGCCTGGGTGGCTCAGTCAGTGAAGTGTCCAACTTCAGCTCAGGTCATGATCTCATGGTTCTTGAGTCTGAGCCCCACATCGGGCTCCACATTGATGGGTGTGAAGTCTGCTGGGGAATCCCTCTCTTCCTCTCCCTCCCTCCTTCTCTCCCTCCCTCCCTCTCTCTCTCTCTCTCTCTCTCTGCTCCTTCCCCACTTGCGCTTTCTCTCTCTCAAAGATAAATAAATAAACTTAAAAAAAAAAAAAAAAGAAATGGCCCAAGATCTGCAGTGCTACTTCAGGCAGGTTACTGATTATCTCAGTGTCTCACTTCTCGTTTGTAAATGGGGACAATAAGAGTGACAACTTCAGTGTTACGACAATTAACAATGGTTGGAACACAGTAAGCGCTCAACAAATGTCCACTATCATCATAAACTTCCTCTAAATTCAAGTGTCTGTAACCCAATACCTTAGGAACAAACAAGCAGCTAAAGACCACAGAAGACATCTTGGTAATTTACGTACCCAACACACTTGTTCACAAATACAATTTTTTAAACGAAGAACTAAAAGTAAAATTGAAAGGATTAAAAAGTTGCCTCTCTCCACTGGTCTACCTTAGCCACAATAAACCCAGGCTCCAAGCACACCTCAATTAAGGAACAGTCACTGGCAGTGCCCTGCTCTCCTCAGCCTTTCACACCTCTGGAGAGTGTGCATAAACAGTCTTCCTGCTTCAGAGGGCTGTTCTGAGAATAAACTGTTATAAATGCCCTTTGTAATCTTTTGACAATGGTGCTACATAAGCACACATTATTGTAGGCATTATAAATTAAGTATGTGGTTACACATGACAATACAAGAAATGCCTGAAACATCTTTCTGTTCCTCAGCATCCAATTAAATTACCATTTCCCCTAAGAAAGAATTCTGTTGCATTAGCCCATAAAAATGACACCAGCACTGACACCACCCCACCACCCCCCCCCCAAGCCGTTCAGTATGTGCCACACACTGTCATAGCACCTAATAACTCACTTAATCTTCATGGCAACCCTGTATTATTATCTTTCCACTTTACAGATGAAGAAACTGAGGTAAAAGGACACGAACCTAATAAGCTGCAAAGCTGGGATGTGAACCCAAGTAATGGGACTCCAGAGAACCTGCTGTTAATCCACACAACACCATGAGCTCCAAAAGCAACGTCTCTCTTCATAACCACCCTCTCCCTGCTCTTAATCACAACACCGTGGCCTCCAAAAATAAATTCTGTCTTCATAACCACCACCCCTGCCCTACAGAATGTACCTGTACCTAGTAACGCAACTGCTCTTGACATTTCAGTAACAATAAAGCATCTGGTTTAACCGCTCTGGTAACCGTGATTCTCCATGAGGACAGGCCTCCCCTATATTTACATAACCCCACTCCTTCGAAACCTTATGCTGGTGTTCAAGAAAGTGATGAATGAATTAATTAAATGAGTGTTACCACTGAGCATCTTATCTTCCAAGGAGACTGACTCTTTTCATACTTTTTTTTTCACTTTAATATGAACCTGCATTTATGGGTTAATGTTTTGCTTTTGTTTTCTTTCTAAGCAAAACTAATCTTATTTTCTCTGCTCAGGCAATACATTTCATTAATTACTAATTCAACAGACCAAAGAAAAACAGGCTATTCAGCTGTCAGATCACACAAGACCTTTTTAATACTTCAGTCTCGTGGAAATTTTTTAAGCAGAATTTTTTTTAATCCCATTTCTGTTTTAATGACTTAAAAAAAGAAACTGCCCTTATGGGGGAAAGGAGCATATAAAAGGTAATAAACATTTAATGATCCAATAATTGGTTATATCAGAGCAATCACTGTTCAGTAATTAAGTTCTCTTTCGGCCTGTTCACTTGATATTTTCAGCACCTTTGATAGGCCTGGAATTATCCATATTATTTATTTCATAAGCTAAAACCTTTTGGAGGATCCTAAAACCACAACAAGGTTTCCAATCACCCATGTTCACCTTGGTAACTTTCCAATGTGGCATTTTAAAACGCCAACGGATTTGCAAAACCAAGAGCAATCCAAGCCCTCAGCACTGGGTGGGCACCAAAGCAGCAGAAATGACATTACTGCTCAACTGTGGGGGCTGTGGCCGTGGCAGCAAGGAGGGGTTAAAGGAAAACACAACATAAAATTAGAGCTTAAAAGATAGCAAAAAATAATTAAATCACACCACCAGGAAAGAATACAGTGAACAGCTGGTATGTTGTTACTATGCAAAATTACAATTAAGCTTAGGTTAATGTCATTTCCAACTAATTACCCGCAGTCAGTTGGAAGAGACACACACTAAGAGATTTTACATTCTAACACTTCTCCCCACTTACGTGTCCCTGCCAGCCACACAGCTACAAGGCTCCTCACAATTTTTTTAAATGTCACAGCTACACAAGGGCACCCGTTCCACTTCTGTCAAAGGGGTCACCTCTTAGCGGGAGATGTTAGGAGTTGCTAACATTTCAACACCTCCCTGTGGTCACACTTCTCTCCACACAACACTTCCTTCACACCAAAATCATGTTTGTAGTTGTCTTCTCCACAAGCCTCATTTCCTACGTTCCAGTCTCATTCTTTCTCCTCCTACCCTCTCCTTTCCCCGTCCAGACCCTTTCAATGATGCCTCGTATGAAAGGGAAAGCACTGGTCACTTCACAATTGGCGCACTAAGCATCCCTTGTTACTGGGATGCCTGACAGCTTACAGGTAAAGGATTACAAACAACACTTTCTAACTCAGCCGTATTTCTTATCTGCATGCATTCACCTTGGCAAGTCCCATCCCCATCCTGAAAAACAAAGGAAACCCACCAGCCCACTGTGACTACAATTCCTGTCCCTTGACTGTCACTATGGCTATCTGCCCAAATGGTGTGGGTCCCTCCGGTCACTGCCATTTCAAGGGTACTTATACACAAATAAACACAATGGGACCGAGCCTCACAGAGGCTCTGTGGCTTCCACATCTGACACCACACACAGAACTACTTCAACACCAGAAGCATCCTCCCCTGTACAAAAAAGTCAAGCTAATCTGAAAGACCTTCCCGAATCTACTTCTACTAAGAGTTGAAGGGGAGAGACAAAGGTCCCACAACCCCAAAGCAAGAAAGAATCTTCGAATCTAAATCACTCAAGTTCTATTATCCATACACCTTGGGCACTACCCCAATGGCATGCGGCACCAAAGTGCATGACACTACCCCTCCTGCTTCACACGTGCCTGAAAGCAGAGGTCAGATAATTTATGTTACTTGCACCTCTGAGAATCTGCCTGGTGGAGAGGAGAAAAGGAGGGGGGAGGGGAGAAAACGGGCCATAGTTTCTTTGCTACTAATGGACAGATAACTGCAGAGTGCCAAAACAGATTTCAGTTCCTTTGTGCACACAGGAATATTTATTTAATCAATGTACTGTAACAAAACAAGCCTCTGGTGTACTTTTGGAAAGATGGAAAGCCATTCAGGCAGGGTGATTGGAGTCTTGTCACCTGTTTAGTTGATACTGGAGATAACCAGGACGGGGGG
>NW_024412447.1:12625316-12649424 GCF_014898765.1 Herpailurus yagouaroundi | reverse complement strand
GGCGGCAGCTCTTACATCCACAGAACCCACGTGCCTGCTGGGGAAGGACAGATGTGCAGCTGCTGGCACATAATTATTAGTCACTACGGCCTGCGGCCCAAGACTGCAGCTCTCTCCCTTCACCCCAGCACAGCTCCCGCACAGGGCCTGCTGCCGGTCCCTATAGGGTAAGTAAGTATCCCCTTTCAAAGAAAACAAGCAAGCTTTCTGTTAAACAGAACTTGTCCCACCAAGAATCTAATGATTCTTAAAGTGTCAAAAGGGAAAAACAACCTCAGTGCACTTCATCACCTTTGGTTTTAAGTGCTCCAAATGGAACGGATCGAGAGAGATTATTCTGGGGTGGAGAGAAAGGACGGACTTCTTTTTTGTTGTTAACTAAGAGGCCACCTTTCCTCAAGTACCAAGATAAAAGGCATTTGGCCAGCGAGGCATGTTTACCAGGCGACCGACGCAGTCATGACAAGACTCATTTGTTTACCAGAGTCATAACTGCCAGGGCTGGAAATCTGTCATTTTACATTTTTCAAAACTATCATGAGAATATTTTCAGTGAATTAGATTTCAGAAAAGATAGACCTTAGAGCCTAATCTTGATATATGCTCTAAGCGTTAATAGACAGTCACTGTCAGGAACTGATATAAAGGCTGAATCAAAACAAAGATAATACAAACTTAACATCACCAAAACTTACAGAAATGAGAAAAATTAAGAAGAAGCCAGTACAGAAAGGCAGAATGTTTTTCATTTGTACCTTATTACAATGTTTTATCAACTTTTCCTTATTTGCCTAATTTTGGGGATTTGAAGAGAAGGAAGGGGTGGAAGCATAAATTTGAAGAATAAAAATCAAAGATTTTTGGCAATGTTCTACTGCCTGGTCCTGATTACTTGGGTGTTTACTTTGTGATAATTCACTGAGCTGCACACGATACTTATTTTAGGATATGTTCTACTTCACAATATGTAAAATTTAAAAGCCAAATAGGCATGAGTGTTTTATTTTCAGAAAAGGTTTGGCTGCATAGGAATTATTTTAAAGCGCTACCATTACTGCTGCCCCAAGAAAACACCGAAAAATATTCTCTAAAATAGCAATTCCAAAACTTCTGTGCAGGGGACTTGCTGTAAAAGAACTCCTGGGGGGTGGGGGTTGTCAAAAACATGTGCCAGGGCCACACAGCAGAAATTTCAGTAGATGAGGAACAGGACCCGGGAACCTGTATGTTTAAGAAGCTACCCTGGGGTATGCACATGTACAACTGGGGGTTTCAAAACCACCGCACAAGGCAAGAAGAACCTGTGGTTCCCAACAGCCTGAAACCACCCAATCCCCATTCTCCATACCCACAATGGGTGAGGAAGTGTAACTATTTGGAAAAGTTTTATAGAAGCCTTAAACAGAAAGGGTGCTCTCATCAAATACATAAAATACTTGGCTGAGGCTTTCGTGAATGTTTTCCCCAGAATTACAAGGAATTCTGATATGAAGTTATAATCACTAAGTTACTTGTACTGGGAACCTCCTTAAAATTTTAGAAACTGTGAAATCAAATTACTCATCTGTGGCCACATGGGATTTGGGGTCACTGGCAAAATCTGAACCTGTGCTTTTCCACAGTCTGAGAGTCTGCCCCTACTCTCATTAGCATCATTGTGACCCTGAGAGTTTAGATTTCCCTAAAAGTTAACGACAGGACCAAAGTCACTTGGCTAAAAACTCGAAGACAACTGGAGTCCCAAGTTTCTAACCCCAGACAAAACTGCTACCCCCTACAGACCTGACTCCCATCAGGTACCTTTGAAGGGTTAAACACAATCCACAGTTCTGCTTTCAAATTCATATTCCCTAGTTTTAGACAACCACATTAATCTGGGTTGGAAGCACTGCAGTAAAACTGAATTTTGCTTTTGGGCATGCACAGACAACAGCAATTCAAAGATAGAAAGAGCACTACCCTGGGGTCCTTTATCTGAGAGCACAATCAGGGAGCCTGCTGGATAATTTGTTTTAGAATACCAGAGCACTTGTTTTTAAACAAAGCATTAGCCAAGGAAAGAGGTTACAACAAAAGGAATCACAGGACCCAAAGAAAAAAAACAAACAAAAACAAAAAGCCAAACACCAAGATTCAAGGTGGCTCTTTCCACCCTCCTTTTAAAATCTTATTTGCCACACAAGGAAATGTAACTAAAGAAGGCTTGCGTTTAGGTCTTTTTCTTTTTTCATTTAGGTCTTTTTAACTTTACCCTCCAGTGGGATACAACTAATTTAAATCTAAAAAAAGAAAAAAACAAACACTTGCCCTTCCATGAATCCTCAGATCACGTAAAACTCAAGTCTGAGGCTAGCTCTTGCATTTCCTCTAAACACTTTCCTCCGCTTTTAAGTAAACCTCCCAAAGGCCAGAAAGACGTCCTCAGGAGTAGGTCAGATAACCCCATAGGCAAATGTTAGTCTCTAAAATGTGTCTACCACCCTCCTCCCTAGGGTGAAATCACACAGTACCTAGCTATTTTAATTTAGTTCACCCACAGGAGTGACACAAATTAAATTTCTAAATTTTTAGTTCAGCTAGAAAAAAAATTTTAATGGAAACAATACAGTGCAGTGGGAAAAGCAGTGACCTATATATTAGGCAACTTGGGTTCCACATCCCAGCCCTACCACTAACACACTAGGTCATACAGAGCAGTTACATAACATAATTTTCTAGATCTACATTTTCTCATCTGTGATAAGGTGACAGCCCTAAGGGGGTGTAAGATCACCTCTGAAAACATGCACAGAAGGGGGAGGGATTAAGAAAGGGTCAAAAGCCCCATTAAAAAAAAAGCGTCAGAATAAAACAGTTGAGAAGCATGTATTTATTAGTCCCGTGGTGCAGTGATGCAGTAGTTCAAGTCAGGCTCTGAAGCCACAATGTACGGGGTCCACCACTAATACACCCTGTGACCTGGGGTGTAAACTCTCTGCAGCTGTTTCCTCTCCTACAAAACAGGGTTCATACCTGCCACACCAGACCGCCAGGTGAGGATTACACAAACTGAATTAAGCAATTAGAACAATACCTAGCATACACAGTAGGCACGCAATAAATGCTAGTTCCCATTATTATTACCGGATACATCAATATTGAGTTGACAGTGGAGATAAAGTTGACAGTTAAGTACTTTCATATCCTTCCTAATCAGAGGAGAAACAGAAACATCTTATACCTCTCCCTATGTTTTGGTGCAAATCTTCACTTCTGTAAACTCTCAGAAGTGCCTGCCCTTATTCCCAAAATAAGTCCCTATGGGGTAGGTATGCTACTGGACTCTATCCACCTAGACACACGGTGATAGGAGACGCACAGATTTCTAAAACCACCAGAAAAGCCTAAACTGGAAAAACAAAGTGTTGTTATCCTTTGAGCAACAACAACAAAAAAATTTCATTTCCCACCCACCCTTTTATACACTGAAGTCAAAGTCTACTTTTGCAATCCAAAAGCTTATAAAACTATATATATTTGGGTTTCTTAATTATTCCAGGTGATTCTTTTCAATGAGCTTACAGGTGTAAAGCATTCTTTATATGAGGAGATTTATTTTTCCTTCTTTAGCCAACAACCATGTCTGGTAAAGACAATGATCCAGGCAAAGAAATCACATCCTACCACTGTTTTCTTCCTCCACTTAACCCAAAATCTGTAAGATTTCTTTTTCAGTATTTTTTCCCTCAAACTTTATTTACATTTCTTCTCATGATCCATTTTACTGACTGACTCCAAAAATGATCTCTAATGCATTCCCTCTATCAGGAATCCAAAGATACTCATCAGCGCCTGATTCCCTGACCACGTGGAAGATGGTGACAGATTTAAGCTTCACTTCTGATTAGGTCTTCCCAGTGAGAGTAACCTGAGAGCCTGGCCCAGTACAGAGCCCTAGAAATAAACTTTCCCTTTCTACCTTCCTTACCTTCGAATTTGGGAGAACACAGGTGGATTAGAGGATTCCACTTGAAACAGAAAGAGTGGAGTATCGTAATTTCTTCAGGATCTTCCCTAAGCTTGAATCTTAAACTGTAAGTCTATTTCATTCCCCTCACTTTTTAAAAAAAATTTTAAGTGTTTTTATTTATTTTTGAGAGACAGACAGAGTGTGAGTGGGGGAGGGACAGAGAAAGAGGGAGACACAGAATCGGAAGCAGGCTCCAGACTCTGAGCCTGCTGAAAAGCACAGAACCCAACACAGGGCTCAAACTCAGAAACTGCAAGATGGTGACCTGAGCTGTCATTCCCCTCATTTAAAGGTGGTAACTAATAAAATTCAACGGATTCCAAAAGTCCCTCCAAACTTCAATGTCCCAGCATTCAGCCTCTCTTGAAGGAACACATTTGTGAAAACATCTGTAACCAAAATGACTGAACCACGTCACAGGGAGAGAGGGCAAACTTCTTACCTGCCAAATGGTTCCCTAGAGCTCTTAATGAAGGAGAATTACAGCTCCACCACACCTTTTTCTCTGTTAAACATGCCAGGGGACAACATGACACCAGAATGTAACACCCCTGTCCCCTACAGAAAGACACTCCTTGAAGCCAGGGGCTCTGTTTACAAAACCCAGTGGCTAAAACAGTGCCTGGCACAGAGAGAAACTCAATAAGCATTTATCGAACGAATGAGGGTGTTGACACACCGGATGAGGTGTGGGTGCCCTGGAAAGCTAAGGCCCACAGGAGATAATTAGGCCCCAAATAATCAAGAGTTGACAATACTTCTGAAAATGTCACAGTCACAGTCTCAGATGTGTCCACACAGAGCTGGCCACTCTGTTGGCAGAACATACTTTACTATACATCTTAACCCACATAGTACCTATAAAGCTGTGACTCAGGCCAAAAAAAAAAAAAAAAAAGCCCTCAACTACCACCAGACGGCTCACAGCCTTCCTATAAAGATGCATGTGCCTCCAAGTTTTCTAAATGAAACGCTGTGTCCCCATTGACTTCTAAGTTTTATAATAACGGTCAGCTCATCCCACTTGCAACCACAGCTCCCAACACTTCTGAATTTCTGAGTTCCCTCTCTAATGCCTCAACTCCTAATCACTAAATCCTTTCTAACAAATATGTAAATGTATCCCCAGTTGGGGGGGGGGGGGATAGTATCAGGAGAGGGGCACCGGAGGACATCACCCTTGAGAATCCTGGAGAGCAGACCACATTAAAAAGTTCAACAGGAAAAATGAAAAATAAAGGCTGGGAGTACCACTCATTAATCACATGGCTTGGTACTGGGCACCTGAGAAAACCCAGTGAAGAAAAACGGACACCTTCCTCCAGACAGGTTCTCTACCCTGACTGCACAACAGAATCTCCCAGGGAGCTTTTTAAAGTTCTGATGATGGGGTAGGGACTGCCTCTACCCTCCCAAGGGTATGAGGACTTTTTTTTTTTAAGCTCTCCAGGGGAATTCTAACGTGTAGCCAAGTGAGAAACCCCTGCTCTTCACTCGCTTCCCCTTCACACAGTACACATTAAAGCTAACCTGCCATAAAATGCCTAGTTTTGTTAAAGCTGGTGGTGGGTCCATGGGTATTCGTTATTGTTATGCTTTCTATACACATACATACATATTTTTACACAAATATATTTTATAGCAAGCTCAGCATATGTTGATCTTCAAAAGCACAAATACTAAAAAGATGGTTTTTACATTCCTAAGGAGTATAGTCACTAGTGGTGTCTGAGGCTTTTACTTCACTGGAGGAGAAAAAAATCAAGACCAATTCAATTGGGTCTGCAGACTTGAAAACACTGGCCTAAATTCTGTAACACACTTCACAGCACAGGTCTTGAAAAATGCTCCAAATTCAGCTCAGAAAGACTGAAGGTATCTGCTTAACCAGCAATCCACCTAAAATCAGCAGAGTTGCCAGGACTGAGCCAGACTGGCTGTGAAATCCTCTTTATAATCAAATATGTGCAGACATGAAAGGGGGTTGTGACAAGACAGTATAATACTTCTAGGGCTCAGCTCTAGAACCATCTTCAAATGGAGTGGGAAGAGCATATTCCAGCAAAAGTTTATCAGAGACCAGTGCACCCCCTCCACCTCATCAGGGAGGCAGTACATACCCTGGAATCAGACTAGCAACACAACCATAGAGAAGTTATTTAACTTCTCTGAATCATAGTTTCCTCATCTCTAAAATGAGTAATATGTTACCTACAGGGTTGCTGTGAGGGTTAAATGCGATAATGTTCTAGGTACAATGAACCCTTAATAAATATTAGCCATTATTGCTGTTATTCAAATAATTACTCAAATGATGGTAGATTCTGGCACTGAAGAACACAGCTATTTCCCAATTAATGATGACTGGGTCCTGGAGTTCTGTACATTCTTTTAATTTTTTTTTTTAACATTTATTTTTGAGAGACAGAGACCGAGCACAAGTGGGGGAGGGGCAGAGATAGAAGGAGACATAGAATCCAAAGCAGGCTCCAGGCTCTGAGCTGTCAGCACAGAGCCCGACGTGGGGCTTGAACCCATGAACCTTGAGACCATGACCTGAGCCAAAGTTGGACGCTTCACTGACTGAGCCACCCAGGCACCCCTGGAATTCTGTATATTCTTGAAGCATGTCTTTTAGAAGAAGCATACCAATAAACAGGAGAGGAGACACAAGTCTTCTGGCCTCCAAAACAGATGCCCCGTGGCTCAGAAGTCTTGGAATGGTAGCAGCAAGGTACAATGGAAAGCTTCCATGAAGGAATACAACATGTGAGTTCTAGATCTGGGTTTGTTTTAACACCAGCTGGGTGATCGTGGGAAAATTCAAAGACTTTACTGAGCTGGGAAATGAGAGCTTTGGACAATTGTTTTCAGCTGTTTTTAAACTTCTTCAATCGCACTGGTTTAAAAGCTCCTACAGGCCCCTCCCCCATCTCTGTCCCACTCCTCATTTGCTCCATTCTGGCCACGATGGCCTTCTTGAGCTCCCCACACACCAAGCCACTCCTTCCTTAAAGCCTTCACATTTATGCTTCCCTCTCCTTGAATCCTCTGCCCCTGACCATCCACATTTCTTGCTCCCTCACTTGCTTCAGGTTTCTGTCCAAATACCACCTCCTCAGAGAGGGCCCACCTAAACTACCCTCCATAAAATTGCACAGCTGCATATGCATATTAGATTCTCACTATCCTATCCTTATCCTGCTTTTAAAAACCCATCAGCACCCAATATATTTGTGTTCATAATTTATAGCATGTCCCCCACCCTGCTAGAATATAGCCTCTCTTATAGCCTATTTCTCATAGTCACTACAGCATCCCCTGTGCCTACAATACTGCCTGCCTCACACACAGAAGCATTGATAAACACTTCTTGAATAGAAGAATAAATGAAAGAATCCAGATACTTCCCAAAGAGAATCTTACCCTAATAGGTACAACAGGTAAAGATGGAGTTCTGGTTAAATGAGGTCCGGGCCTCCCCTCAGCTGATTCAGTGCCCCTGAGGTACCCAAAAACCACTGACCAAGTGATCTCCAAAGTCATTTATTGCTCAGAAACTCTCCAAGTCCACATTATTTCTGTTAAACTCCAAAGAGAAACATTAAATTTGATGAGTGACTTTCCATTCTGTGATTTCACTTACTAGTCACTGATAGCTGCATAAAGTACACTACAAATTCAAAGCATACTATGTCCCAGAACTGCTGCATCCCTAAAATATCTACAACCAAATAATAGACACATACGGATGGCCAGGAAAAAAAACTCCAACTCCACGGGACAAGGGTTGAAGGGTGTCTCTTTCCATGTGCTGTCACATGGTCCCTGGGCCTCTAGGACCTGCCTCTCACTGCTTTTAAGTGGGGAAGAGGGAGGAAGGACAGTGGGGTCAGGACCCATGAGAAGACAGATGTTATACAATGGAGGATATAAATTTGGGCAACATGGCAGCCACCTGGTGGCTTCCTGACTCCACTACTTAGTCTCTTTTTTCATCTAATGACCTTACACACAGGAAAACAGAGGTGGAGAGAGTGTCCTAGAGAAAAACTCTACAGGAGGCATGAACAGTTGGAAGAAACACTCGAGAGAAGCCAACTGGCTACAATATTGTGATGAGGTCTTATGAACAGCTAAAAGACCTCCTCAAAATTGCAGGGAAGATATAAAAAACACTCTGCAAACAAGTCAACAGGACCTTTGCAATCTACAGAATCCAAACTACCAGTGCTGAACAAGAGTTCAACTGGAAGTGTGGTGACCCATCCTCTAACACTGTAATCTAATCCTTAAACTAAAGACAATTTAATGCCTTTGCCTGTCCATATGTTTTCTAATGACGCCATTGCTGTCAGCATACTACAGGAGTGCTTCTTGGAAGATGGAAGTAATGACAAAGCACATCATTGGGAAGGCAATTATATGCAGTACTAACCATTTTACAATGGCCATATGGGCTGTATTTCAACAGTGTAATTTCAAAATCAGCCTGAGCACACATATTTCTCTGTTAATTTCAAAATCAGCCTGAGCACACATATTTCTCTGTCCTTAATCCCAGGTACACATATTAAATGAAATAAGGGTACAGATGAAATATGGGCAGCAGATGTAGAAATCTATAACAAGAATGCTGAAGTAACGTTTATCTGTAAACAGTAAATAGAGGGCACTCACTGTCCTGGAGCCGACACCCATCTTCTACCAGTCCTTCTCCACATTGTTTCCTTAATCGAAAACATCACGACGGGGAATTATAAACCACCAAAGGGGCAAGGAATAACACAAGGAAAATTTAAAAAACACACAATTCCTATGTGAGTGCTCACAATCTGAAACAGGCCCTGGAGGTAAGACAGAACTCATATTTTACCATATATAAAATTCAGGTGTAAGAGATCACTTTTAAAACCCTGGACTTAAAGGTCTGGTTCCCATTACACTGGGTTTTTACAATTAAATTCTAAAAGATATGCTTTGACTTGGGTCTCCCCTACAATCACAAACTGGGTTAAAAACTGAAATCTACTGTGTTTCCATTTTGAATGTGCAAAGGATAACCATGCTCTCACCAAAGGAGTTGGGAAAGAGGGGCAATACTGCATGTCTCAGAGCATGATAGTTCCGGGGGAAAAAACTGCCTATCTTCAAAAAAGAGACCGTTCAGAGAAATGTTTGACTTGACTGATCTTCATATTCACCCAGATATCCTGTGAAATTTCAGGCCCAGTGAGTACGTGTGTTTTACTACTTCTCAAGGGATTAGCCAGGTATGAATCCTAAAGTCCTGGACCAAGAACTTGCGAGGCCCATCTTGGCCCAGAGAAGAGGAGGGGGTTTCACAAAATAAATAAATAAATAAATAAATAAATAAATAAATAAATAAATAAATAAATAAAGTACTCTAATCACAGCTGGGATTTCCATAAGAAACAAATCTAACAGTCAGATTCATTAGCATACTCTTTGTAACATAAACAAACCTCTACATGGTAGAATGGGGAAAGGGGGAGACCCATTCACAACTGTGCTGAGAATAATGAAAGGAAACAATGACTGAGGAAATAATGCACTATTTGTCACCAGGTATCTTCAAGATACAGATATCAAGAAACACAAAGAACTATTTAGTACGGTTTTCCATCAGGAAAAATGGAGTACCTGTTAAAAACAAAAACAAAAACCTAGCAATAAGGTCTGTTTTATTGTGAGATACATTACCAGGGGAAGTGCTCCTTCCAAAATCACACAAGACAAAAGCCTGAACCCTTGCCTTTGACAAAGGCTTAAAATCTACCTAAGCTAAGTGACCTGGGAAAAGGTCAGATTTTAATACAGGGATAAACAGTGAAGGGGGGCGTTGGGGGAGAGAGAGAGAGAAAAAAAGAGAGGGAGAACCACAAAATGCTTGCAGTTGTACAGTGTAAGTAGCAGCCACCTACTGTAAACTCCAACACTTAAAAAGAAAATAAAGAATTTCCCCAAAAATGGTGAGGTCCTCTCCCCTCCCTAAATGCTATTATTTTATCTAGAAAATTCCTTTGTAATCAAGACAATTTTCAGCAGCCAGGAACAAATGTGGTCTACCAGAGACCCATTTGGGACTCTCTCACAAAACGAATCTGCATTAAAAAGAAAGGTGGAAAGGGGTGAGGAGCACAAGCTTTGGGCCAGGTATAAACCACTGCATTTCCTGCCTCTCTTGTACTGACCTTGAACCACTGAATTTCCTGCCTCTCTTGTACTGACCTTGGCTGGGCAAGTTGACTTAACCTCTCTGAGCTTCAGTGTCTTCAACTGTAAGACAGGGAAATCACTTGTTTTTTTCACAAGGTAGCTCCAATGAGATGATGAATGAAAAATTCTGAGCACAATGCCTGGCCCAGAGTAAATACTCAGCAAATAGTGGCTCCCTTTTCAAAAAGGTCTTTTCATGGAATTTTTGTATAACCAGGTCAACTGAAAATAAGCACTGAGTACCTACTATGCATGGATTACTGAGTAAAGGAAGCAGCAATCCTGAGAGCCTCAAATATCCCAAGAATAATGCATGTGGGGAGAGTACAGAGACTAAAGGCAGAGGACAGAGGAAAATAAAACAATATATTAGAAATTTAAGTTAAAAAAACTCTAGCTGTCTTTTCCAAGGTTCCAGTCACACTCCCAGGGGACACACAATTATAGAACATATAACAGATCAAGAAAAAATTAATAGCACTTGAACTTCCCATCAGATCCCAAATAAAACACAGAGTACATTGTGTCATGGTCAATGCTTCAAAAACTTCTTTAGGCTGGCCCCAAGATCTCAATCCATGGGAAAATCATTTCAGAAAGACGAAATACTTCTCAGAGCTAAGGCATAAAGCATTTCTCTGACCTAATCCATATCCCAGCATTAAGACTATCAATAAATTTTATCATCATCATCATCATCATCATCATCATCTTCATCATCATCACTATCATCAGTGATTCTGGAAACAAAATAGCTGCAGATAAAATTAACTATGGGCTGAAATATAGATAAAGGGATGGCTTTATTGGATAGGCTTTGAAGTCTGATTCGAAGTGGTAAGCTGCATTACCAAAATATTTAACAATTTTCTACGAAGTGATCACGGAAGCTAGAAGTGGTGCAGATAGGATGAGTTAAACAGTTTCTGATATTTTCAACTACTGTGTGAAACTACTCTTAAACACAGGAAATACTTCTGGAATCAATATTTAACAACAGTTATATTCCTTCAACTAAAAGTGACCTGGAACAATCTGGTCCATTTCTATATTAGACTAATAAAACTAATTTTAAAACAACACAACTGTCTAGGCATAGCAGGTTTCAACATTCAGGTGTGAAATCGCACCTCCCAGCACAGAGACTGAATTATCCCCTGCCTCTCACCTGTAATTATCATTTGCTCCCTCCCCAGGTGGCTCTGAGCCACCACATATCCTCCTAGGCTCACATCTGGATATTTAAACTCCCTCTGGGACCTCACACGCTATGGGGGTGAGAAGGAGGAAAAAAACAAAATTTCATGCTGGCTTAGACAACTTCTGAAAATATCTATTTTCAACACACAGTATAAGAACAATTTGACAAAATGAAAACATCCTATATCACCATGGTTAAGGATAAGAATTTTTCAAAAAAAGAGTAAATTTACTTCACAGTTCCTGGAGAGGACAGCTTCTTCCATTAAGGCCAATTCCAAAAATTTAGCAAAAGATCTTTCATCAGTTGAGAGGGCATAATTAGATGTTTTGATTAAAGCATTTTCCTCCCCTGGTTAACAAGATATAACAGATGTCACCGACTTCCCTAATAACAATACAGCCCTGCATTTGGCATCTTTACAATTTTAAAACTGAACTGCCATATCGAAAAATTATAGCTAGGGTGTTTCTATACAATCATGACTCTGAAGTGGTTATGACATGCCTGGACTCCCCCATGGAACAGACATGAAAATCATATTCCATATTCATAGCCACAAGCCCTCCTTAGCATGCACTTGAAAACTACCCTCTGAAATCTGAATGGTTTGGGTTTATTCAAATCACCACCAATTATTTCTGGAAGCACCAACCAAGTGAGGTATGAAACCTGAACAGAAAACACAAACCTCAGAGTCACTTTCTTAAAGGAACACAGGGAACACATGCAGGAAAGTGTCTCAAGGAAAGCAATGCCCATCTAAAGAGACCCACTCTACTCAAATCCCACCTTCCCTGCAGAGAAGCACTATACTTGATTTAAAAAAAAAAAAAAAAAAAAAAAGACTCCTATTTTTCACAGTAAGATTCCCTTGGTGCATTTGATCCAGTTTACAAAAATTCGATTTACACCAATTTTGTCAACATATCAGTTCAGAGTGTAACTAGAGACAGGTCTGCATTTTAAACGGGAGGTAGCCTCAGTGATTGAAGTTCGACTCAAACATCCTGGTTTAACAACTCCATTAATGACATCAAGCACAGATCTAAAGATTACTCAGCCCCTCTGTCAGTCACAGGTGTTATTTATAGCAGTATATCAATCATGTCTTCTCCTTATTATTTCCTACTTTCTGGTCCTAAGCTATTTGGTCTGCCAAATTAATACATTCCATTGCTGCTGCAAACCTAAACAATGCTTGATAAAAGATTAATAAAATAGTTGGGTTCTCTGCAACCACACACACATCCAGGGAAATTCATCAATGTCTTTTTATTTGCATATTTGGCTGACTGCCCCCTTTAGCAAATATGTAAGGCACAATGCTCAGGTATCCTGGTTTATGGTTTGCATTTAATTCAGGGTGTCAATCTGCTTCTGTTTTAATTACATCCATCTTGATATGTTATTACAATCTCATGAAAACTTCTTTTCATTATATGAATGGCTATAAATATATACACATGACAAACAGTTGTTATAAATTTTCTGGTTCAGCAATAAACAGGCAAGATGCCTTAGCCAACACGTCATATGGATTTAATATTTTGAGTCTTTTTTCTTCAGAAGAAAAGTTTGGTTGAGTCTTCAACTCAACTATACTCCTAAATCCACTTCAAATATTCTGCCACCAATGCTATTAAGTGGCTCTGAATTTCTCTGGATTACTGGGCTGAAGAAAATATTATATCCAAATAAAACATGTTAAAATTTTAAGTAGGCCACATTAAGGTCATCTTATATCCCAAATAATTATTGCATCTTTCCAGTGGACATTCAAGAATGAGAAACTCTTGTATCATCACTCTAATATTTACTTTCTCATTTATGTCCTCATTATGGGGAGTAGAGGAGGAGGGAATTTAGAAAAGACTAACGTACCCACAGAGAAAGGCCAATGAATTCCAGGGTGATACACTGGGGGGAAGCAGAATGCTTTTAAAAGGTTCTTGATACTGAGTTCAGAAAATTTCTTGGAAAAAATAGGAAGCTTTACAAGCATTCATCCTCGTTTGCATTATTATTTTTGTTTTTTAAAAACCTCCTTTTAAATTCCCAATCCTTGGGAATCCAACTACTAAGCAGAAGCAGCCTCCTAGTTTCACTGGGTAACAGTAAGAGCCATAACTCCCAGTGTGATCTTGAGCAGGTCAATTAACCCCTTTGGGCTGTGTTTTCATTTGCAAAATGAGAGGTAGAACTACATCACTAAAGACAACATCTGTGCCTCTAATGCCACTGACAGCTTGGAAAGCACAGCAGCCAACAATGGCTGGAGTGAAATGGATTAAAAGACTGCTCTAAAAAAAAAACTGGAGTCCTAACTTTAGGATAACACCTCCTAAAGATGTAGCTCTGCACATTAATCTCAAAATGTAACTCTGACAAGTAATCAAACTGATCACCATAACCAATGAGCAAGGAACAAACTTTGCAATTCACAGCAATGCACAATACCAAACACCTGCTTTCCCTTTTGCCCCGGTGAAAGTATAATTTCACTTGAACAACAACAAAAAATCATTTATTAGAACAACACAATCCAGGACCCTTGTATTTTCGTCAACTGAACAGGTACAAAGAAAATAGGTAGAACACTGGAATTTCTAGCTTGTGGCCGGAAAACAAGTGATAATCTAATCCTCACCAATGATTTACATTTTCATTCTTCCTTATTTCTTGTTCTACTTAGTTTTTTACTCCAGAAAAATAGCCACTGAACAACTTTTAGCCAACAACCTTTAGCCAGCAAGCAAAACTGAACAGGGACCCTAGCAAACAACCAAAAAATGTCTACTTCAGTATAACTATTGAGGGATAACTGAGATACTGGACTCTCTTAATTTCTCTTTTCAAGCTCTAAAATATCACTGCCATCAGAAACTTTACAGAGAAACCTGAAATAAGGTTGGGAGGTTGGTGTTGTGCTACAGTAGCAGGTAGGTGTGGGGACAAGGAAAACGACATCGCTCTGGTATCATCACAACTTGACCCTGGCATTGACTTAAACCCTATCCCAGACTTCCCTGCCATTGTAAAGTATCAGATTTCACCCACATAACCAAGAGTCACAATTTGTCTTCACGGGTCATGCTTCTGTATCCAGCCCGGGTCATTTTAAAATGCCTCAGTTAATACCAATCACAAAGTACCTGCAATTTTAAGGCTTTCTGGCAAAAATGAATCCCAGCCTGTATTAGCCATTTTCTGTTACTTACAAACTGTGGGCTCTTCCTTTCTCCTCTGTGACTCCATTTTACTGTGCTTGGGCTTTCCAAGACTCCAATAAAGGTATAAGGAGATATGGCACCATGAGGTACAGTAGCAAGCCAAAATGACAGTCAAGTCTTTTAAAATGTTATTTGTTTGTACTAGTTGGTAATTCGTGGTGTTTGTTCAGGCAAACTCTAACCAGAGCTCAGATATGAATGGGAAATCAGAACGAGGAGCTGAAATAGCCCAGAAAACTGTGGCAAGCAATTTTCCCTCACATCCGAGTCCTTCAGACAGGTGAAACTCAAATGATAAAAGTGTGGAATATTAAAGTGTTCACCTTTCATCCACAAGTTCCTAAATCTATTAGCTTTTAGTAACTGCATTTATAATTTTGATAGTTCTACCTCATAAAGGAAAAAGAAAGAAGGGAAGGAAATTGGGGAGGAGGGAAGGAAGGGGACAAGCAATGGATAGTTGAATTTAACTGGATCCCATGAGGAGACTGCTATATGCACCAATTTGTGCAATAAACGCCTGCAAAGAAAGCAGCAAGACACATGCTTGCAGGCTACAGGTCACCTTGCAAAGAATGGAACCAGAGACCTGAAGATGACTGAGCCACAGAAAGAAGCCTATACTTGCCTAGTCTCCTCCTAAGCAAGCAAACAAACCCAGACTATGTGAAACCCACTCTCCCCCTCCTCAGTTACTAACAGCATAAAGAGGACCTGTTCTTTGTAACCTTACAATTGTAACTTAATGACACCATACCCCCTTACCCTGTAGGCTGGTTAGAAAAAAATGAAAGAACACAGCTCAGACCTGGAAGAACAAAGACAAATTTAGGGTCTCAAAAGCATAAAATTCTATGCCCCTCTTCCAGGTGAAAACAAAAACAAAAACAAAAACAAAAAAAAACCTGCATTCATCTACTCATGGAACACATACAAATTATGTAAGAAAAATGGTTCTGACCTAGCTAACAATGTCCCTACATTGTTTTTGATCCCTTCCTGTCTTGGGTTTCACCAAATTAATCCCCATCTTGCTCTTCCAAACTTCAACTGTCTGAGAGTTTTCAAATCTCAACTTCAAAATCTACTTGATTTTTTTTTTCAGAACTTCCTCAAATGACCAATTGCTATCCCAGCACTAAGTTCTTTTTTCCTATATCTACAGAATATTAGGTTTAATATTAACCATGAAAAAAAAAGTGTGGTTTCTTGAGGAGAAAAAATAACACGAGGCACTTTTACAAAGTTAGTCTACATTTAAAGTATTTGACTAATCACAGCATAGGGGTAAAATAAAAATAAAATGTAAAGCCACCAACCCACCATCCTCCACCCTCTGCATGTGGAGACACACACACACACACACACACACACACACACACACACACACACACATGCACATACCCTCCTATCAAGAAATGCTATAGACTTCTGTCCAAAAGCTTCCCAATCTTATAGCCACTGGGACCTAAATTATTCCTTAACAGCTGACCTCAACTATTATTTTCTGTTTGGGGACATATCTAATCCTAACCTTCTCTCAAACTAAATAATCGCCATTTATTTTTCACAGTATATATAGGACTTGCATAGAAGAGTCTCAGAATCTCTTTATCACCCTCAACGCTGAATCATGCAGAATGCTCAGGTTTTTTTAACCCCTTTTCAAGAGAACACTGTCAGAGGATCAAAGGCAATCACTAACTTTGTGATTCATTTTTTAAATTTATGGATTCATTTATATCCTATCTACCTCCAAAAAAGAAGTGAAGTAGTCAATCTCAACAAGTAACACAAGCCACAAGGAACCATATCACAATCTTCAACCTCATCTCACTGATGCTCTGCTTTGTACCGTAAAATATTCAAATTCAGTACACACAGTAAAATACTTGAATTCATAACCAAGCACACTATTGCCACTCTTCCTTTTAGGAAAACTTTCTCACCACTTAGAAACTCCTCAGATCCTAGATCCCAGGCATACTTTCAGAAGTGAAATGCTAGAACTGACCCATTTACTCTGTAGTCCCATCCCAAACTTCCTAAGATAGAAACTGAAAAATCCACCAAAAACAGAGCTCTACAGCTTTCCCTGGCTGTGTAACAGCAGAAGGGTTCTGACCTCTCTTGAACTACCAGTTCATACATAAACGAGCCAAAGGCAGATAATTTAAAACCTTTATTTTAACATCACTGTCAACCTCCTTTGTCATCCAACCTTCCTTCCCAGCTTGCTTAAAAAGAAACCGAAAGGACCAAGAGACAATAAAACACACTGGCTGGAGGGCAGCTTGGTGGCATCAGAACTGCTGGCATCAGGGTCGCCATCACATTGAAAGGGCTATTAATGAGAATCACTCACCAACATTCACCTCATGGTGGGGTTGCTAACAATCAATGAAAGCACTGACACCAGGCAGGACAAGGGAGCAGGAGAAGTGAACTAACCATCATTATTTACATCTCCCCTTCCCTTTGCCATTCACACTTAAGCAGCAGCCTCCACTCCAACTTCTGAGCCTGACTTTCCAAGTCATCTATCACCAGCCCACTCACCCTAGACTGAGAGATCACCGAGATCCAAGATCTGGAAAAGACCCTGGAGATGCTTTGCAGCATTCCCCATATTGGATTAGGGGTTACAATGCCAAGAGTAAGAAAGAGTGCCCTGTGGTCAAGGAAATAAAGCACATCTCACTGTCTTCTCTGATATTCAAAATTCGCATTCGTATAATGAAAAGGCTTTTAATTCTGGCAGAACAAGCCACCCGTTTAATTTTGTCTTGCCCATCAGGTTCCAAAACTACTTGAGGGTAGATTACATTTTTTTGATCTGGAACACCACTTATGAACATCCAGCAGAGCTAGGTTCCCTTCCAACTTGGGTACGTTTGCTCTAAAATTAGTCTAAACTTCTCAACTAAGGGATGAAGAAAATTATGCTTTTAGAGAGTAACTTCCCAAACTCACTCAACTAGTTAGGAGGGCCAAGCCTGGAACAGATGTCTGCACAGGTGTCCACCTACTTACACAATTTTGTAACTCATTTCTACCAGTTCTTCCTTACCTCCAAGCCCTCATCAAATAGCACCTTCTCAATCCTCTTGTTTCTGTTCTTCTTCACTATTCCTTCTTCTTGGAAGTCTCTCTCCATCCCCCATTTCCCTATCTATCCAAATCACTTCAAACTTCTAGGCCCCTTCTTCAAGAAGCTTTCTCAAACACTTCAGCCTATCTCCTTACTCCTACTCTGAATGCTTACTGAACTTAGTTGGTATTAGACATTCAAGCACCTGTTTCAAAATTATTTTAAAGGTGCTGGGCTTAGTTTATCAACTAAACTGCATACTCCTTCAAGGTACTATATATATTTTAGGCTTACCTGCACTCTTTCTAGGCACTCCATAAATATTTGCTGACTGATACGAGGAACATGATTAATGTTTTTCAAGCAACTGAAATAAGTGAGATTCGACCACACTAAATTATAAGCGCCTACTAACATGGCATGTCGTAAGCACTTCAAATTCTGTATAGCCTATTTATGCTACCACTGTTTAGGTAAGCCCTGAAGCGCCTACTAACATGGCATGTCGTAAGCACTTCAAATTCTGTATAGCCTATTTATGCTACCACTGTTTAGGTAAGCCCTGAAACTACTCGGAAATGAAGACCACATAAGAGTCTTGGTTTGATCCTCTAACCAGCAGAAGTAACTCTTCCTTCATTTTCACAAGCCTGCAAAACTCCCAACTGGCTTTCTGTCTGCTAATCCCACCAACTTCATCTTTGGTCAGTTGTACATATAGAGGCTGCCCTTAAAACCCATGCATAACAGAGGGGGGAAATGATGGATTTGCAAAGGGAAATTTTCAACCATGGTGTTCATGTGGCTTCCTAATCAAAACTACACAGAAAGAAACCCTAATGAAAACAGAAAGGCAATATTATCTGGCACATCAGTGTACAGACAGTACTAGAACCCCAAATTTCCATTTATACTTTGTTGGCTGAAAGCCATTTTTAAAAAAATGAGGCATGGTATCTGGATGTTCACTCTCAACCCATCATTCAAAGAATATTCAAATAAACAATACGGTATCGAAAGGGTAATTCTGCTTCTCAAATGCATAATGAAAAAAACACCATGTTCAACTTTAGCCTCCTCACCTACCCTCTTATCTTCTATCATAAGACTCTTCACAATCATATACTTGAACTTCAGGGCACAATTACTTGAGACAAGTATCCCTGCAGAATATGAAAGTACCTCAGCCGGTTTCCCTGCCTATAAAGTCTGGGACCTCTCAAACTACCCCTACAGCTTTCATCACCTTAAATAAAAAATCAAACAATACTGAAAAATAATCAACATAAAAATGCAAGTTCTCATTAGGCAAGTTTCTTGCTTTTACTCCAGCATTAGTAAAACCATAGCTGAACTGGAACAGTTTTTATCAGCACTCTTCAGAACTTAGGAGCCTCTTTTTTAAAAGGAAAGTCAAAATGAGCTACTCAGGACAAAATCACAGAGTCAAATAACGAGTCCATTAACACTCTAAGTATGCAACAGCACAGTGTGCCAGCTACTGCTCTGAACCAGCATAAGCTACAAGCCTTGCTGTGCAAGCCAAGATTTCTAGTTTCTTATCACATCCTACTAGCAGCAGCCTTGATGACACGTGGTGACAATTGATTTCATTTCTAAACACAAGGCACAAAACCATATTACGTACTATGGTAACTCTTGGCATCGATAATAATTCCTAACATTTATAAGCACTCCATTAACATATATTTCTGTCCAAGTTCATAGTTTAGTTGCCGATTTCCTAATAAATCCTCACATTTCTTGGTGACAGTTCAGTTTAAATCTTGTAAACTGAGAACAGGAGGACACCAGAGGTTTCAATGATCGTTATACACATACATCTGACCATCCAACAGGGACACAAATGTGATAAGCAGCAAACAGATCTACCTTTTCCCATAGAACCAGACATATATGATGATTTTTATTCCCCACTGTGTGTTCTGGGTATGAAAAGTTTATTCACATCTTTCCTACAAAAGCAGGCCTCTTAAATGTGAATGAATACTAATAGGATAGTTGAGAACATTAGGGAACTGATGTTAATTTACTTAGGTGTGATAATGGTACTACTATAGAGTTTCTGGTGGGGTTTTGGTTTTCTGGGTTGTTTGTTGTTTTTTGTTGTTGTTGTTGTTTTGAGTCATTACCATTACATACATATAGGAATATTTACCTATTTTTCATATCCCATCTGGGAAGGGGGTGTAGATGGGATACAGATGAAATCAGATGAGACATGAGTTGGTAGTTAGTGAACCTGGGCACTGGGTATATTGGAGTTTATTATACATACTTAAAAAGTTAGGCCTTTTAGATCTACCTACAGATATGTAAATGATATTTAGATATGTAAATGATATTTAGATATGACGGCAGCACAGCATTCAGCTAACCAAAGTAACCTGGGTTTTGATCTAGAAAAGTAGCAGAAAAAACAATCACGGTAAGGAAAGGAACGGTATTGATGCTACACTTTGAACTCGACCTTTCCTAAAACTTACGTTTTTTAAACCCAAAAGACACTAGAATGGGTACATTTTCTCTCAAAAGCCAAATGGACTAAATTTTGCAAGCCCAATCAAATATCTACTTATTAAAATTAAAAACTACTGCATAAGTTATACCTCCCTCTACTTGGCCTTCAAAAATGTTCATGGGAAAATGCAGGCCCCTCTTGCTTACTCACTGTAAGGGGCCACACAGCAACCCAGGAGGACCACGCAGAAAGCAGAACCACTTGTAACCAGCTCTTACAAATAATGTCCTAACCCAATCACAGAAAGCAATGGTGAACCAAATTCTAGGCAGCATTTTCTATTAGGATACATGCTGCCATTTCAATATCTATTTCAAAGCACAAGAGAAAGACAGAAAGAGAGAAAGAAGTCACGCTGTACAGTACCCTCCCACCTTGGCAAAGTTAAAGCCACAGTTAGAATTATCCTAATAAGTGGTGAGCCTCAACACTCAAAATAATCGTGTAAGATCCATTTTAGCCAATAAATCACCAGTTCTAGAACCAAAGGGTAACTGATTCAATCACTAACATCGAAATCTACGGCCACCAATACCATCACCACCAATCTCCCTTCCTCCCCAACCACTGGCCCCCATCCACCACCATCACCACCAGCGGCCCAACCAAAAAGCAGTTCAAACAGAAAAGAACAACCCTGACAGGATAGCTTCCTTTTTGAAAATATTTAAACCTGACACCCGAGCACACACGCAGAACCAGCAATCTAAACCTGTACGGTTACTGCATGTGAGATTTAAGCTGTCATTAACAAAGCTTACACCCGATCATCTCAAACAATACCATAATAACAGCGAAAAAACCAGAAGGAAAGGGAAAAGTTTCCTTCAGGAACGTCAAACCATCACACCAGGTGCATGAAATACTAGAAACCAACTCCTATCTGGGTTTTGTGCTTAAGAAAGCAGGACCAACTCTGCAGAATCTCAAAGCCTTCTGTGTGTGTGGTGTGTTGGGGGTGGGGACAGGGAGGTTGGGGGGAGGAAAGGGGGGTTACATCTGTGGAGGCCAATGACTGATGCTAGCACCAAATATGATCTCTGCAGGTAAAGATAGTTTCCCCCAGGCCCCTGGACAGTCTCCCTCTACCCACCTCCTCCCACCCCCAGGAGCCAGTAGCTGGCAGGAAAATGTGCATTTGGAAATCAACACTGCAGGTGCCCAAGGAATAAAGAAAGACATACATACACATACACACAAAGCCAATCAGGAAGAAAAAGAGAACACACACACACACACACACCAAAAAAAAAAAAAAAAAAAAAAAGGAAAGGGAGAGGGACAATTGGGTGACAAGCCCTTCAGATAGATACCAGCTAGGATTTTATTCTTTCCTCCCACCAGTCCTCCCTGGTGTACCTTTTTATGTCCTTTAACCAAACTGCTCAGGTACACACACACACACACACACACACACACACACACACACGTGTGTGTATATGTATGTGTATAGATGATATTATATATATAATTAACCCTTTCTGCAATACAGCCCCACACAGAATACACAGAGATAGAGATATTCCATCCTTTCCTCTCTTCTCTCCCCTCCTCCCTCCTTTTCTCCCAACCAAGAGAAAACGCCCCCTTCCCCAGCTTCACCAAAAAAAAAAAAAAAAAAAAAAAAAAAAAAAGGGCAGGGGAGGGGGGCAAAGAAACCACAAAACCCCATCAGTCTCCAGTCCCGAGGACACCCAGGACCAGGAAAGGTATATACTATACAGACACACACACACACACACACACGGACATATGGTTCTGTAGAAAGCACACAGAGAAGCGTCCACAGGCGCCCCAAACCCAGCAAAGAGACTTCCACCAGCCAAGAAGCCATGATTGGGGAGGGAGAGGAGGAAGGAGTAGGGGCAGAGCTATCCGTGGAGGGGGGCGCATTGTTGTGATGCCTGAACCCCTTTCTCCCTGCCCATCTGCTGAGGAGGGGGTGCAGGGAGGGGGCGCAGGGAAAAGGCGAGCGAGAACGAGAAAACGAGGAGACCAGGCACGGCTCTGCGATTCCCTCCCGCTGCCTGTCTGCCCGCGCCCCCCAGCTCCCCCCCAACAATAAGACCTCAGCCTAGACAGACAGACAGCCAGACAGACCGGAGCGCGGCGGGGGAGGCAGCGGAGCAGGGCGCAGCCGAGTGGGGTCGTGCATAAAGGGAAACCGGGGGGGAGGGGGGTCCCCCTTACCTCCAGCGCTTCAAAAGTGACAAAGCTGGTCATGGCAAATCCATCAATGATGTCCTCTTCGGCCGAGGTGGACTCTCTCCGCTTCCTCCGCGGGGGTCTGGGCCGGGACGGGGCGGAGGACGGGGGCTTCCCATTGTCTTCCTTGTCGGAGCCCGACGACGAGGCGAGCGAGGGCGCCCGGGTCCGGCCGGCCCCGCCGCCGCCGGCCGCGCCGGCCCCCAGCCCGCCCCGGGAGCGCCTCTCCCGGTCTCGCTGCGACCGCGACCGCCGCTTTTTGCGGAGTCCATGGCCCCGCGTCGGGCCATCCATGGCTCTGCCGCGCCGGGGTCTCCCCGCTCGCCGCCCGCCCGCCACAGGCTCCGGCCGCGGCCACACAAAAAAATTGACACCAACCCCTCCCTCCCCCTCCTCGGCTTCCCTCCGCCCCGAGGAGGGCGCGGGGGAGACGGCGGCCGAAAGAAGGGAGAGAGGGGAAGAAAGAGAGGAGAAAGAGAAGGGGGAAGGGGCGGAGAGAGGGAGGAGGGACGGGAGCGAGGGCGAGAGGCGAGGAGCCCAAGTGCGGGGCTCCCCACAGCACCGCGGGTCGGAGATTCCTGTGAGCAGCGCCGAGCAAAGTAATGGCTGAACACACAGGTCTCCTTTAGAGGCAAAAAAAAAATAACTCACCAAGCAGGCAATAAATCAGAATAGCGGAATGCTTTGATCAAGAGACTGGGAGGCTCCGGGGAACCCTCCCCGCGGCCATTCTCCGCCGCGCCCCCAGCCCCCCGAAAACGCCGGCCCCCGATTCGAAACCGGGTCCGAAAAGGTCGCGGGAAAGTGGGGGCAATGAACTTCACCCGCCCCTCGCGCAGGAAAACACCCCCGCCGCCTCTCACACACGCCTCAGAGAAAACTCACTCCCAGGCTCCAAAATTTTTAAGATATGCTTCCAAGGGAGGCCACGGCTTCCGAGCGACCTGAGAGGGACGAGACCCCCCAGAGAGGGAAGCATAATAATGAAATAATTGGGAGGGGAGAGGGCGAAACTGGAAGAGGTGGAAGGAGAAGGGAGGTGGAGGAAGGGAAGGAGGATGCTGGAGCAGTTGTGGGGCTCGCTTTTCGGTCCTGGAGGGGGGAGGAGAGGAGATCAAAGAAGAGAAGAAGCAGACCCTGACGCTGCCACCCACCCCCCCACACACCCTCCCCTCAAAAAAGAATTTTTTCCAGTCCCAGAGAAGAGGTCACCCTTCCTCAAAAAAGGGAGGGGGGTGAGTCAGTCGACGAGGAAAGCAGAAAGAAATCTCCAGCGGGAGAGACACCGATGTGCCGCCGCTGCCGCCGCCTCCTGCCGCCGCCGCTGCCTCTTCGCTTCGCCCAGCCCGAGGGAGAAGCGCGGCCAGGAAGCGCCGGGAACGCCGCTCTCGCCGCCGCCGCTAACGCTGCCGCCGCCGCCGCCGCGAGAGCCCCGAGCCGGAGGGTGCACGGCGTGTCCCCGGGCGGCTGCAGCGGGAGCCCGGGCACGGCCCCATCCTCCGCCCGCCCGCCTAGCTCAGCTCCCGCTCCTCCCCCTCCGCGGCCGGCCCACCGTCGCCGCCGCCGCCCGCCTCAGCCCAGCCCCGC
>NW_024412447.1:12588737-12624916 GCF_014898765.1 Herpailurus yagouaroundi | reverse complement strand
CCCCGCGCCCCGCTCGGCGCGCGCTCCCGCCCCCGCGGCCCCGGCCGGCTGGATCACGTGGCCCGCTGGGCTCCCTCCGCCCCCGCCCCCTCCCCAGTTGTAGAGTGTGTAGAAAGCTAAAGGCTGGGGGCTGGCCGCGCTCGCGAGCCCAGGGCATGCGCGCTGGGGCGGCCGGGCCTGCGCACTGGGGGCGGAGGGGAGCCGGGAGTGGGGAGCGGGGCGGGGGCGTGGAGGGGGCTGCCCGCGTGGGGTCGGCTGCGGCCCGGCAGAGTTGGCGCGCGAGGGTGTGGAAGCCGAGAGGTGATCCTGCCGACCGCACCGCGGACGCGTGCGGGACGCTGTCCCCTGTCTACTCCGCGCTCCCAGGTCCGCGCGCCCCGCAGCCTCTTCGGGACACTTGTCCCTCGACCCCCTACCCCAGGCCCCGGCGGAGGCTCCCGGACAGCCTACTTGGGAGGCTCCCAGAGTATTTTTCTGGGCGACCTACGCAGCGAGGGAAGGGGGAATTTTTGAAAAGGGACACAAGGTGGGGGGGGGGGGCTTCCCCGGGAGGGGGGCACGACTGAAGGCGACAGAAAAGGGAGCGGGTGCCAAAGGGCGGGCCTCGGCCCCGCTGGGAGACCCCGAGAGGCCCTACGGCCGGAGTTGGAAACTTTTCTCCCACGTGGTAACACAACGCGTGACCGAGTGACCCCGCGCCCGTGTGACCTTTGGGCCCTCCTCGCTTTCATGCGGGGGCTCTTGGGACGCGCGGGCGGCTGCGGAGCGGGAAGCGCAAGGCGGTGCGCCCGGGGCCGAACTTGAACCTCGGCAGCCGCCGCGGGCGAGGGGGCGGGGTTGGAAGGGACCGGGCTGCCTCAGCCCGAGGACCCGTTGGACATGCAAAATGCAGCCCCTACCAAGGTCGGCTTCCTTTAGTGGGGGGCGGAGGGGGTTTCTCTTTTTCCTATCACTGCCCCTCCTTTCGCAGAAATGTAGCTGATGCTTATAAAAAGTTGTATTAAAGAGTTGACTGCAGCCCAGAATCGATCAACAAAAGAGACCAGCCTCTCTGGGTAAAATAGCTGTGCGTTTTTCGGGGCACTGGCATTGATCTGTACGGATCAGAAAGACGCCGACAGCTTTCTCACTAACGTGTTAGCTACCCACTTCACTTTGTGTCTGGCACATAAGTAATGTGGCACATCACCCCTTAGCCTCCAGTAGCTTACACTTGGGGAGGAAGAAAAGGAAATAAGCTTACATTGTTAAATTGCTCACAATGGGTCGAGCTTGGTACTAGACGCTTTGCACATCTTTTCTGTTCTTTACTAAATTTTTCCAGTAGTTTTATTAGTACTACTGGAAAGAGGTGGTAAAGAAAATCACATGACAACCTGATGCACCCAAGATTGGTTGATTCATTCATTCATTTCTTCGTTTAACAATCATCGGGGCCTGCTGTGTACCAGGCACGGTTTTACATGCTGGGAACCCAAAACATAGAATGTCCTCCTTGGACCTTACTTTCTGGCAGGCAAGCCTCACTCATCATGACAATTTAATGGTCATTCCCATAAGTCACACCCCTTGGGCATCCCCTTTTCTGGGTCTTTATGAAATGGAGGTGGGGGGCAGGACTGGAGGATGGTGGGAAACAAGTTGCAAGAATAGAGAGGAGCAACCAATGAACTGTGGATAAGACTTGAGCTTTCTGCCTGCCCAGGGAACAGCATTTGACCTTAGGCAAGACTCTTAAATGACTACTTTTCTCATCTGTAAATCAAAGAGTTTCAATTAGATGTTCAAAAAGTTCCCTTCACGGTCTAGCTGAAAGGCCTTCTCAAAAAATATCTTTTTCAAGTAAATGGTGTGCTTTAATTTCTGGAGAGAAGTGGCTGATACATATAGGATCTGATTCAATGTATTAGGAACATGGTTCCACCTTCCAAAATTTCCTACCTAGCATAACTGAGTTTGCTGCCCTCTGGAGCAATTAACTAAAACAGTGCCTCCGTACAGAGTGTAACTTTTGTGTTAACCTTTAGGATGCTGTCCCAGCAACTACTGAAATCCACGCTGAGTTTATCAAGTTGGCTCCTACAAAAAAAGGGCAGGTCTTTGTCATTAAAGGAAGGATCTGGGTTCATTTTTAGTGTTTTTAGGAATATGGAAGATGTTTTAGATACTGATAGTTTTCATTGAAAACTAAGAACTTGCAATTACAGTCACTTTTCACGACTTTGGGGGTTGGGTTGAGGAAGGTGTGAAATTGCCAAATATAATAAAAAGTATAATATTAGTGACTTTCCAGAGTAGCCCTTGGCAGTCCTGTCTTTAAAGAGTAATGTCTGGTAGGGAAAAAAAAATGGATGGTAATGCACTGCATCCAAGAACCTTGCCTCTGGCAAGAGTAATTTGCAAATGCATTTTGGGATAATGTTTAAATGATTTTTTTTCAGGGTCCAAGTGCAATGCTCACTGGAATTGGTAATGCCTTTTGGGTCAGAGTTTCAATTTTCTTCCATCAGAGAATTAAAATTGTTTGTGGATTATGTTGCTCATATCTGTTTCTAATTCTCCATATCATCTATGTTGTAAGAGCAACATGATTAATGTTGTAATGATTAATAACCACCGTATAATAAGCTAAGTGCTTACTGTTTGCCAGGCACTGTTCTAAGTTATAATATCTCATTTAATTCTCACGAATTTTGAGAAAGGTTTTGCTATACCTATTTTACAGTTGAGTACATTGAGGCTTAAGAAGGGTAAGCATAGGTAGCAGAGCTTTTTCAAGGTAAGCTGAATCTGGTGTGGGTGACTCCATAACCTGTTCTCTAAATGGTTATGCTGAAATGCCTTCCTCAGAATGATTCCTCAAGAAATCAAATGCTGTGTATATAGTTCTTTGGAAAACTGGCAATATCTACTCAAGTTGAGCATATGAACACTGTATGGCCCACTAATTCCTTTCCTTGGAGTATACCCATGTCAAATGTATATATCAAAACATATCTATACAACAGCTCAGAGCGTTATAGTAACCCCCAAACTGGAAACGACCCAAATGTTCACTGGCAGTAAAATAGGTAAATAATGGGTGATGTATTGACATAATAGAATACCGTACATCACTGAGAATGAACAATTTACTTCCAAATGCAGTAACATACATGCAGCTCATAAATATAATGCTGAGTGAAAGAACAAGACGCACAAGAGTATGTGTTGTGCAACAACAGGCAGAACTCATTTATGCTGTAAAAGTTAGGACAGTGGTTACCTTTGAAGGGAGTCTAATGACTGGGACAGGGCATATATAGGGCTTCTGAGGAGTTGATCATGTTCTGTTTCTTGGGGTTGGTGCTGGTTGCACATGTGTTCGGTCTGTAAAAAACCATCAAGCTGTACTATGATATATGCACTTCTCTGTACATATACTATACTTCAAAAAATATAAAATGCTATGGGTAAGTGTGGGGGGTATTGCTTGTATACACAGAAGTATTTAGAGAATATTTTTTCGTGCATTAATGACACTATCCAAATGCTCATCAACAGTAAAATGGATAAACAAGCGATGGTTTATTCACACAATACTACACAGTGTGAACACACAATGGAACACTGTATAGTAAATGAAAATAAACCATAATGTATCATCAGATTTCTTACTGGGCAAAATGAAAGATAAAGCTTTAAACTTGTAATGGGCAGTTTGAATGAGCTCATGATTCATATCAGCAAAAGCTTAGGTGAATTCTTTGCCAAAAGATTGTAGTTGATAAAGAGGAAAGCTAAAGAAATAATTCCATAAGAGGTTGCTTGTTTAGTAGGGAAGACACTCAAGTGGTTCTGGAAAACACAAAGGGAAAAACTTACATGTGTGTTCCGGAATAAAATCCTTAACGCACGAGAGCCTCTCCAGTTGTGCAATCTTTTATTTGAAACAATGATTAATACTCAAACTATATCTTGAACATTCAACCTTGACTAGTCAGAGAATACTATTCTAGCTTGATGACTGAGCTAAACTCTGAGCATTCCATGCAGCGAGAGATATTTTTGGTACCGGATTTTCTAAATTACTAAATTTTTATATCCCTCTGATGTCTTGCACTTTGCACTCTGCCAACACGGCAATTATGAATACATCCTTCTTGATATTACATACTAGTACATAATATTTGAATTTAATTTATTAGTAAGATTGATTTTTAACTCAAGGCAGCTTAAGGTTTATGTTTTAGTCGTTTATAACTTTCAGTTATTTTGCACGTGAATCTGCCCTGAGACAAGGTACAGAGCTGGTTAATGGATCTATCTTTATGCCATTTCCAAATGAGCAAACAAGGAGAATAACACATTTACTATCCCTTCTTTAACCCTCATAAGTTGTTTTTAGTAATAAGTATTCCTGGGGAGAAGTGATAGCTTGCATTAACTGACAGCCCATCAGCGAGAACATTGTTGTAAGTTTGCCCTAATTATCACCTGCTGTTTTAATTTTTTTTCTGCATTGGAAGTTGTTTTTCAAACTGCAGTTTTAATGTTCAAAAACAGTGAGGGGATGAAATGTGTGGTTCAACTTGCTGAATGTTGTGCTGCTTTCCATAATATTGTACAGTAAACATTGGTCCTCTCTACAGGTGCCTGTGATGAATGACACATCGATCAACCCATAGTCTTCAGACATTGCCGTGTGAAGCCAATGAAAGATGTCTGCTGGTAACCAAATGATGATCTTATGAAAAGGTAGTTCTGACAACTTTTTTTAACATTTATTTATTTTGGGGAGAGTTCAAGAGGGGGAGTGGCAGAGAGAGAGAGAGCATCCAAAGCAGGCTCTGCACTGACAGGCTGACAGCAGGGAGCCCAATGTGGGGCTTGAACTCACAAACCATGAGATCATGACCTCAGCCAAAGTCAGACCCTCAACCGACTAAGCCATCCAGGTGCCCTAGTTCTGACAAATTTTAATGAACGTTAGATTTTCACAAAATTAATCAGTCTTCCTGTCCCTTTTCAGGGCAATGGCTCTACTTGACGTGGTCAGATGGGGAAATTGATGGATAATCACAAGAAAAAACTTTAAATGAATGTAAAAAATTTTTTCAATGTTTACTTATTTATTTTGAGAGAGAGAGAGTGCATAAGCAGGGGAGGGGCAGAGAGAGAAACAGAGAGAGAGAGAATCCCAAGCAGGCTCTGCACAGTCAGCCCCAAGCCTGACATGAGGCTCGAACTCACAAACCACAGGATCATGACCTGAGCCGAAATCAAGAGTCAGACGCTTAACCAACTGAGCCACCAAGGTGCCCCTAAGTGACTTTTTAAAGGTACTAATGGAAGATCTCTGTATTTATTACAAATCATAACCCTGAGGAACAATTTCTATATTGGATTTGGTAGATGACTTGTGATGAATTGTGATTTTTTTGTTTTCATTTTTTTTAAGTTTACTTATTTATTTTGAGAGAGAAAAAGAGAGGGCACGAGCAAGTGAGGGGCAGAGAGAAGGAGAGACAGAATCCCAAGCAGTCTCATGCCATCAGAGCAGAGACCAATGCAGGACTTGAACTCATGAACTGTGAGATCATGACCTGAGCTTACCCAACCAAGCCACCCAGGCACCCCGTGTTTTCCTTTTTTTAAGTAGGCTCCACACCCAAGTCATGGGGCTTGAACTCACGACCCTGAGATCAAGAGTCAGATGCTCTAATGACTGAGCCACCTAGGCACCCTGTTTTCATTTTTATTTGAAGAACAATGAAGATCTAAAATGACCAGATTCAGAATAGAGAACATCCTGGTTGAAAAATTATCAATCCTTTGGAATTGCATGAAGAATATAATAAATTATAGCCCAGACCTAATTGCAACCTTCTATTTATAAAACATAATAATTATCGGGGTGTCTGGCTGGCTCAGTCAGATGAGTGTGTAACTCTTGATCTCAGGGTCATGAGTTCGAGCCCTGTGGGTGTAGAGATCACTTAAATAAAACTTAAAAAAAAACACAAGTAATAAGATAGAACATAACAGTTATTTTACATTTCTGTGTTCAAGGCCTTTTGTGGTCTGGTCCCAGTTATGTCATCAACGTCCTTTCCTACAGCATATTTCTACGCATCCTAAGCTAAGCTCTTGCCTGGAAGACTTGCATGCCATTGCCCATGCTAGTGCATCAGCCCAGAATCTCTTTCCTGCCATCCGAACTCATTGAATATCTCCTTACCCATCAAGAGCCATTCATCCATCAAAACCAACTCATCCAAAGAACTTACTCCAATCACTACTTCCATTCAGAATTAACAGTCTCTTCTCTACTTACATGGTATTTTAATTTCTGTATATTTTAAATATTATTATAGATTTCAGATTAATATAGTGAACAATCATGCAGTCTCTCAGTAGCTTAAGAAATAGAACATTTCCAGGGTGCCTGGGTGGCTCAGTCAGCTAAGCATCTGACTTCAGCTCAGGTTATGATCTCATAGTTCCTGACTTTGAGCCCCACATCAGGCTCTGCGCTGACAGCTCAGAGCTTGGAGCCTGCTTTTGATTGTGTGTGTGTATGACTATCTCTGCCTTTTCCCTACTTGTGTTCTCTCTGTCTCTCTGTCTGTCTGTCTGTCTGTCTCTCTCTCTCTCTCTCTCACAAAAATAAATAAATAAACAACAAAAAAAAAAGAGGGGCGCCTGGGTTGGCTCAGTTGTTTAAGTGTCTGACTTTGACTCGGGTCATTATCTCATGGTTCCTGGGCCTGAGCCCCATGTCAGGCTCTGTGCTGACAGCTCAGAGCGTAGAGCCTGCTTCGGATTCTGTGTCTCCCTCTCTCTCTGCCCCTCCCCCTGCTCATACTCTGTCTCTTTCTCTCTCTCTAAAAAATAAAATAAAATATTTAACAGTCTGTTTTCTGTTTTGTCTCTTTTTTTCTCCTTTGGTTGTTTTGTTTCTTAAATTCCACGTATGAGGAAATCATATGATATTTGTCTTTTTCTCTGACGGACTTATTACACTTAGAGTTATATACTCTAGATCCATCCAGGTCACTAAAAATGGTAAGATTTCATTCTTTTTAATGGCTGACTAATATTCCACGTCTTCTTTTTCCATTCCTCTATCAGTGGACACCTGGGCTGCTCCCCTAAGTTGGCTCTTGTAAATAATGCTGCAGTAAACATAGGGGTGCTTATATCTCTTTGAATTAGTGTTTTTGAATTCTTTGAGTAAATACCCAGGAGTGCAATAACTAGATCATAGGGTAGTTCTGTTTTTAAATTTTTTTTTAACGTTTTATTTATTTTTGAGACAGGGAGAGACAGAGCGTGAACAGGGGAGGGTCAGAGAGAGGGAGACAGAATCTGAAACAGGCTCCAGGCTCTGAGCTGTCAGCACAGAGCCCGACGCAGGGCTCGAACTCACGGCCCGTGAGATCATGACCTGAGCCGAAGTCGGCCGCTTAACCGACTGAGCCACCCAGGCACCCCGGGTAGTTCTGTTTTTAATTTTTTGTGTTCCATTTTGTCTTCCACGGTAGCTGCACCAGTTTTGTTCCCACCAACAGTGCACAAGGGTTCCTTTTTCTCTACTTCCTTGCCAATACCCATTGTTCCTTGAGCTTTTGATTTTGGCCATTCTGACAGGTATGAGGTAATATCTCATTGTTGTTTTGATTTGCATTTCCCTGATGATGAGTGATGTTGAACATCTTTTCATGTATCTGTGGGCCATCTGGATGTTTTTGAAGAAATGTCTGTTTATGTCTTCTGACCATTTTTTTAATTGGATTATTTGTTTTTTGGGTGTTGAGTTGTGGAAGTTCTTTATACATTTTGGATACTAACCCTTTAATCGGATATGTCATTTGCAAATATCTTCTCCCTTCAGGAGGTTGTCTTTTAGTTTTGTTGGTTGTTTTTTGGTTTTTTGTTTTGTTTTGTTTTGTTTTTGTTTTTGTTTTTTTTTTTGCTGTGCAGAAGCTTTTAATTTTGATGGGGTCCCAATAGTTTATTTTTGCTTTTGTTTCTCTTGCCTGAGAGACATGTCTAGAATGATGTTACAAGTGGCTTGTAGTTTTTTTGTCATTGTAAATAACACAGGTGCACAAGGAGACAGGACCTCCTTTTCTTACAACACTGTTATAGAACTTATTCTTTTATTATTTCGTTATTATATACACATCCTGTGACTTTTTCTTATCACTTGGTAAACTCTATAGGATAGGGACTGGGTAGGAAGTAGCAGGTAATCAATAAATTTAAGTGGTTTGATGATTTATCCTTCCCGTATTTGAGTTTAGATTTTGTAGTCTTGGGCTGTTGTGTCTTGCAGTACAGATGAAGACTTGAATTTTTGGATTTTCATGTATCTACTTCAGAAATCCTAAAATGAAGCCTCAAAGGACAGTTGATTTGGCCATACTTAGTATTAAAATGGACTCCTACCAAGCATCTGTGTTTAAAAATGAGTTGGTAGCATTTCTGAACTTCTCAGTGCCTCTCTCAATTTTGGAACACAGGAGAGTTTCCTATGAAGTATGATTATCAGTGATCTCATTTTTTTTCAAGTGCCTTTTTCCTTTTGAAAGATCCTAAAAAAAGGAAAATCTTCATGTATGATAAAAATTTCTTGATATTTAGAACAAACAAATAAACATACTGTTTCAACTATTCAAATAAAGAATGTCACCCAGTTTCTAGGATGGGCTCATATTACCAGGATTTTTCATGAAACAGTTACTTAAGTAGCAGGGTAATTGATAAGAAACTAGTTATTAGAAGAAAATATTGATATTTTAAACTGTTTATATGTTATCAATATAATTTTACCATAGGTTTTATTTCTTTAATTTAAAAAATGAGTATTGGGGCGCCTGGGTGGCGTAGTCGGTTAAGCGTCCGACTTCAGCCAGGTCACGATCTCGCGGTCCGGGAGTTCGAGCCCCGCGTCGGGCTCTGGGCTGATGGCTCAGAGCCTGGAGCCTGTTTCCGATTCTGTGTCTCCCTCTCTCTCTGCCCCTCGCCCGTTCATGCTCTGTCTCTCTCTGTCCCAAAAATAAATAAACGTTGAAAAAAAAATTAAAAAAAAAATAAAAATAAAAAAAATAAAAAATGAGTATTACATACACAAAGATACTTACAGCCTTATCATTTATAATAGGGGAGAAAAAAATAAAAACAACAAATGTCCTGCAATGAAACAAATGAAATGTCCTATATTTAAGTACTTTATAACATGGAATTTTATGAATTTATTAAAATCCATATTGTAAGGATATCAATTTTATTAACTAATAACAGAATTGCACACACCTTGTGACAACAATTGTTTTTAAAACTGCTATATAGTCTGTATAAAGTTTAGAAGGAACACAACAACATATACTGTTGCTTTATTTTAGTAGTAATATAGATGGAAATTTCTTTTTAAATTGCTTTTCTATATGTTAAATTTTATTATAAATAAAACTTTGTGAGTATCATATCTCTTTTCAAATAAGATGTGGATATGAGGTGACTGACCTGGCTTGCCCAGAATCAAAGGGTTTCTCAAGATAGAGGACATTCAGTGCCAAAACTTGGACCATTTTCCATGAACTGGGACAGTTGTTCACCCTACAATGTGTCTTTGATTGGTAGGAGGAGGTAGGAAGAAATCAGAATTTAATTTCAATTGTCAGGATATAAACTGGATATCGTTTTGATCACTAACTAGAAATTATTTATATTTGAGACTCTACTCTTCCCTATCGTGGCTAATGTAAAATTGCACACAAAATCTTAAAGAGACAACCTTCTACTAATTACGTATTCACCTGGTATCCATTTCAACAAATGAAATTACTCTCAGCACACATTAATTGGCATAATTACTGAAACGCCAAAATCAGATTAGCCACTGTAGCTCAAAGAAAAAAGGAAAGGAAATCACTGCTCCAGCAAATTGCAGAAGTATTTTTTAAAAAGGGCTTGAAAGGGTTCTCCCACTTGTAGGTAGTTTTATACAAAACCAATAAAATATGACTATTTTAATATTCATTCATGAGATATTTTTGGGTTCTTAACAGTATATTTTAGCTATATTGCAACTTAAAAGTAAGTCTTTCTAATATCCTGCACTTTGTTGATTGTTCCTATAATCTCTATTGTGCATGTTTTAGTGGCATAGCACTCCTATTCAAAGACAAATTGTATCCACTATTATTATCTATTTTCATAATTAACAATCATACAGTTATTCTAGAAGCCCAACAGCAGCAACAATGACATCTTTGTATTTGCAAAAAGCTTACTTTTCAGATTTCTGGCTCTTTTTCCTAAAACACTGACATCATAGTAAAACATTGTTCTGCCTGCTTTGAGTTCGAATCATCTGATAAATTAGAGAAACACAAAGATAAGAAAGAAGACATATGTTAGTATAATTCTGCAGAGCAAAAAAATCTTTGCTCTGACTTCGTTACGTCTATTGCTTGAATACATGGGATGTATTGTTCCATGGTCTTACTTCTTCATTTCCTACGCCAGATTGGTCTTGCCACTTCAGATATAATTTCCTGCACAACTCACCTTCCATGCTCTCTGTTCCAGTATTGTACTCTTATTAGAATACCTTGCTTTCCAGGATCTTTATCAAAGCTCATTAACATTCTTGATCATCATCATGGTTATTGCCATTATTATTTATTTTTGCTCCTCAATGCAGAATGTTTTCTCTTTATTGCAATATTTGTTTTGTTCTCTCTGCCATTAATAACTAGTCTTACACATTAGTATAGAATTCTGCTTTTGTTGAAAATAAGTGCCACGAATCAGAGAAACATGAAGAAAACAAATAGAAACACATTGTGGTACATTTCTTCATGATAAAAACAGAGGCATGCTCAGATTCTTTGTTAGTTTGGTTTGATCACATGGAATCAAGCACTTCCTGACCTGTGAAATCTATTGCCAACTTTTGCTTCTATGTTATTAATTTCTAATTACATTTTTAAAATTTTGTTAATGTTTATTTCTTTTTTGAGAGAGAGAGAGAGCACGCACAATTGGGAGAGGGACAGAGAGAGAGGAAGACAGAAGATCTCAAGAGGGCTCTGTGCTGAGAGCAGAGAGCCGGACACTGGACTTGAACCCACCAACTGTGAGATCATGACCTGAGCTGAAGGCAGACACTTAACTGACTAAGCCACCCAGGTGCTCCTAATTGCATTTCTTATTAATAATAACTTAATCTCACGTAACAGAAATAAGGTGATATTACAACCAAATATATAATGGGACCAAAATAAGGTGGGGAAAAAAAAAGAAGAAAGAGGTAACTCACCATAAAAAGTAAGAAGGAGGAGTGCTTGAGTGGCTTAAGTCAGTTAAGCATCCTACTCTTGATTTTGGTTCAGGTCATGATCTCACAATTTGTGAATTTAAGCCCCACATCAGGCTCTGTGCTGACAGTGTGGAGCCTGCTAGGGATTCTCTCTCCCCCCCTCACTCTACCCTTCCACCACTGTCTCTCTCAAAATAAATAAACATTTAAAATAAAAGAAAGATTTTATAGATTATTTGTATTATATGTGCCATTCTTCTCAAGCTTTAGGTCTTGTCTCATACTATGGAAAAATTGTAAAGACAGAAACAGTAGAGTGTGTTTGTTCCACTCAACACCTGATAAAAGTTTACTTTTCTTGTATTCCCCATGTTAGGGACTCCAACCTTAGTCTTCACTTAATACTGCTTTAAAAAATGTTTATAGGGGCACCTGGATGGCTCAGTTGGTTAAGCATCCGACTTTGGCCTAGGTCATGATCTCATGGTTCTTGTGAGTTCGAGCCCCACATTGGGCTCTGTGCTGACAGCTCAGAGCCTGGAGCCTGCTTCGGATTCTGTGTCTCCCTCTCTCTCTGCCCCTTCCCTGCTCATGCTCTGTGTGTCTCTCACTCTCAAAAATAAATAAACATTAAAAAAATTTTTTTTTAATTTATAATTTTTTGAAGTGTATTTATTTTGAGAGAAATAGAGAGAGCCAGTGGGGGAGGGGCAGAGAGAGATGGGGACAGAGGATCCGAAGCAGGCTCTGCACTGACAGCCCAAAGCCCGATGTGGGGCTGCAATTCACCAACTGTGAGACTGTGACCTGAACCAAAGTTGGACGCTTAACCAACTGAACCACCCAGGTGCCCCAATAGTGCTTAAAATTCTAACAGCATGTCAGTTTCTGTACCTCTACCTTCACTGCACACAAATACAAACACACATGCCAGGATTTATCTGTGGTCAAGTCCACACCGACTGACTAATTCTTTCCTCCATTCTGCCAGAGTTCTGTGAGTTATCCCAATTCACCTTTATAGAGGACTATCAAAACATAGTCATTTTACAGCCACCATTGGTGATGGGTGCCAAAACCTTTGGGAAACAGGATATTCATAAAGTCTCAGTGTCACTCTCACGAGACTTTATGGGGAAGGGGAATTTTCACACTGCAGACATTTGGTACCTGCTGCCTTAAGCAAATGATCACACACTGCATCACCAGTTATGACATCACATGCCTCTGATGTGATACACTGAGGATACAACAATATGTATATAATATGCCTTCAGAAAATGTTTAACCCTGACACAGTGAGACAAATCTAAAATGAGGGACATTCTGCAAAACAACTGGCCTGAACGCCTGAAACAAACCAAAAAAGGTTGGGAAATTATAGAACAAGGGAGGGTCAAGAGATAGGATAAGTGAATGCAACAGATAATCATTGATTGGACCCTAGAATTCAAAAATTAAAATTAAACAAAGGAGGCAGAATCAGCCCAGGAGGCAAGCAGGACATTGCTCCAGAGACTACATTGATTGCTATGTACCCTTGCTTCAGGAGATATGTATATTTACAGACAAACATAGTTCTCCTATTCAATTATACATAATTATATATATCACATATATGATACATATATTTATATATGATATATATATCATATAAATGTGTGATATATATAACATATATACATATATATAACATATATATCACACATTCATATAGTTAGAGATGCTGTAGTTGAAGATACCATTTTACAAATAAATAGAGGTCCAGAGAAGTATGGTGCCTTGCCTAATGTCACACAGCTACACAGTGTTAGAACCCAGGAGTCCGGTGCTTTATTAACTATCTGAGGCTTCCCAGGGCACCTGGCTGGCTCAATCAGTGGAGCATGAAACTCTTGATCTCGGGGTCAGGTGTTTGAGCCCCACATTGGTGATAGAGCTTACTTAACAGCAACAAAAAATTATTTGAAAACAACAAACTATTTTAAGCTTCCTCATTTTGTTGTTTCAACAAAAACAACAGCAACAACAATAGTCAATTTAGAATTTCCCAAACTATTTCAGATTCATTAAAAGCCTTTATTTTTTTCAGGCTACCCAGTTCATCTCTCTTTTTCTACCAATCTGTGAAAATGAGGCTATAGAACAGAAATTTACATGGCTCCAAAACCTTAAGCATATGAGATTTTTGGAAACTAACTAAAGACAAACCTATAATAGGAAATTATCATAGCCAGAAAGCAAAGTTTGAGGCCATGTGTTTCCTTCTATAAAAGTGACGGGACAGAATACAGATTAAACTACATCCTCTAGAAAGAAGTGATTCTTTGTTTTCAGATTTGAATGAACTTTTTTATGGCCGCTTTTGAGGTGTGGCTGACTATTGAATGGAATTTGAAATTAGAAATTTAGTGAAATTCTGGTTTAAAAACCTTCTCCTACCACTCTGTAATCTATGGTGTTTTTATTTCGAGCACCACCAGCTTTCTTAAGATACAAATGTTCTTGAAGTATTTCCACCCGGTTTTGAACTCAAAGAAAAAATCCCCAGGAGTGAATTTCTGTTGTTGTTGCTGTTGGATCCCTCTGGAAAAAACCCAAGCTTCACTTCCCACTGACCCCTCTGTTCCATGGATGTCTGTCACGGGCAAGAACATTTAAAACCGCAGGGAAAGAGTGACAGTGGCTTTATGCCCATGAATGAGTGCTGCCCAATACCCCTCTCTTTTTCTCCCAATCCTCTGTGAAAATAAGACTGCAGAGCAGAAGGACAATAACAACATTATAGTGCAAGTGACCTTAAAAGCAAGTAAACCCTATTATTTGAATGGAGTAATGGGTAGGCCTGAGCATTATCAGTCACTCTGGATGTGACAGAAGTGTACTTCTTGTTAGAGCATCAGAGTAAAAACCTTTTCAGCATTGCATTTGCCTCAAGCAAGCAAAAGGGAGTGGTGCACAATACTAAGAACGCTGTCTTCTGTATCACTTTTTCCAGAAATCTTTCATCTGGGAGGATGCCATCTGACATAAAATGTATTTGCTTCGTTGAAGTCTCATGCCTCCTGTCCCTTCAGGTGGCTTCTGTTTTGCATTCAATGTGTGGCAGTGCCACAGAAACCTTTTCTTGCTTTTGGTTATGAAGATCCTTGTCTTCCTCCTTGAGGTATTATGACCGTCTTCTCTGTAAACTGTGGTCGTGTTTGGTATGTGAACAGTGTGTGTATTTCTTTGTTTCCTTTCTTAACTGTTATCCTAGCATAACTTAATTGTTCCTAGCTGAATGATGGAACTTGACATTCCGGCATAAAGAAACATGTGTGAAAATATCTGCCACCTGGTGCCAATCTACAAATTCTTACTTTTTTCCGGAAAAGAAGTCATTCCGGCACATGTATGATGCCACAATCCCAAGGCAATGAGAAAAGACCTTCTTGGCTATATTAAAAATAATTTTATTCACCCTCAGCTAGGCAAACCTGGAGGAAGATTAGGAGATAAGTTGCCCCCATTTATCATCATACATTCAATCAATACATTCACTCAACATTTCCTCTGACACTCTATTAAACCAACCCCCTCTACTAGAGAGATAAAACTCTTTAAATAGAAAATAAGTAGACAGTGATGAACAACAATATTATCCCTGCCGACAATTTAAGTTCCCAGGACTTTGGTAAACTTTTGAATCATCTCTGGTCTGGGCATAAAATTGCATTTCCCTGCTCTCTAGGGAAGATCATTTGAATCACTTGCTCTCTCTCACTCAAGTTCTATATTCTAGAACAGAAGAATGACTGCTATGTTTACAGAATGAGTAGCAATGGCCTAGGATTGCCATAAATCTGCGCAATATGTCCCTACTAAATAAGGGACCAGGTATATGTATAACCCGGTTCTGCTTACCAAAAACGACCCACTATGGAAAGAGATTTATTTATAAGGAATTGATTCATGCAATTTTGGAGGCTGAGAAGTCCCAGTGGTCCCCCATTTATAAGCGCGAGGCCCAGGAAGGCCAGTGGTATTGTTCCAGTCTGAGTCTAAAGGCCTGTGAGCAAGGAAAGCATTGGTATAAATTCTAGTCCAAGTCTGAAGGTCTGAGAACTAGGGGTGTAAGTCCTAGTCCAAGGGCAGGAGAAAACCAATGTTCAGGTTTAGCAGTCAGGCAGAGGGTGAATTCTCCCTTCCTCTGCCTTTTTGTTCTTTTCAGGCCCCCAAGGGATTGAATGGTGCCACCCACAGTGGGGAGGGCCATCTGCTTCACTCAGTTTAATTCAAATGCTAATCTCTTCTGGAAACACCTTAACAGACTTAGCGGGAATCCTGTTTAGCCAAATATCTGGGTACTCCATACTCTGGTCAAAGTGACACATAAAATTAACCATCACAGTTAGGAGACTAATATTTATTGACATCTACTGAGGTGCCAGGCAATGTTCTTTATACTTCATATATACGTTAGCTATCCCACTTAACAGGAGGCTTCGGGAAGGTGTGAACCATCTCTCTCTTGCTGAGCATTATATTCTCAGTATGCTGCATAGCTCATAAGCTCATGGTGAATATTCACCAAATGAATAAATGAATAGAAGGACCTCATCAAATCCTCAAAACAAGCCTGTCAAGTAGACAAGGTGTAGAGCACATCTTCATTTTACAGATGAAGAAATGGGCTCAATGAGTTTAAGAATATTGTCATCTCAGGGCACCTGGGTAGCTGAGTGAGTTAAGCATCTGATTCTTTAATTGTTTTTAAGTCTATTTACTTAGAGAGAGAGAGAGAGAGAGAACGAATAGGGAAAGGGCAGAGAGAGGGGGAGAGAGGATCTGAAGTGGCCTCCGTGCTGACAGCAGAGAGCCCATGCAGGGGATCGAACCCACAAACCACAAGATCGAGATCTTGACTTGAGCCAAAATCGGACACTAAACTAACTGAGCCACCCAGGCACGCCTAAGCATCTGATTCTTGATAATTGGCTCGGGTGGTGAGTGGTCCTGAGATCGAGCCCTGTGTCAAGCTCCACGCTGAGTGTAGAGCCTGCTTGGGAGTCTCTCTCTCCCTCATTCTCTGCGTGCACATGCAGAATATTGTCATCTCATTAGAACTTTGAAGAAGTGTTTTCTGGCTATCCAAACATCTTTCCAAACAATAAGAGATTCTTATTGACTAATAAAAGACATGTTAAATACTAGAACAAGCCTGTGAAATCCAACATCCCGAGTCGTTCAATAAAACCCCTACCACTCAAACAACACTCCATATCTCTCTGTATGGAGTGGGAGAATAGCTTTCCCGTTTTAAGCAAAACACTCAAGACATTTTTTTTTTTTTTTTGTCAATTTACCCAACACAATGACACTAGATGTGAAGATCGTGTAAAACATCTTCCAGGAAGTTGACTGTACTACATGAACAGTATTGTATTTACTCCAACAGTTTGAATGAGATAGCAGCTATTACTTATCCCATTTTACAGATTGGGAAAACAAGCAATGAACTACTACAAAGTTTAAAGCTGTGAGTAGAGTCAATTTCTTCAATCCCAGTCTTTCCCCCATCATAATAACCTGCTAGTGTACCTTCCTAGACGTCTCCACTGAGCCCACATGACTACAGGATTGTTTCCTTCGCCTTATGCAATGTTATTATATTTTGTAAATTAAAACTCAGGAGATATTCTATGCTAATATTAACTGCTGACTACTCTTAAAAACCCTGAATATATGGTAATGCCAAGTAGACTTTTATGACCACACTGTCTTCCTTTTACAAGCTTTACTTTTTTTTATCATAAAATATACATAACATGCAATTAACCATTTTAATCATTTTTAAGTGTACAATTCAGTGACATTAAGAACAGTCACAGGGTGCCTGGGTGGCTCAGTCGGTTGAGCGTCCAACTTCGGCTCAGGTCATGATCTCATGGTTTGTGAGTTTGAGCCCTGTGTCAGGCTTTGTGCTGACAGCTCAGAGCCTGGAGCCTGCTTCAGATTCTGTGCCTTCCTTTCTCTCTGTCCCTCCCCCACTTGTGCTAGCTCGCGCTCTCTCTCTCCAAAAATAAATAAACGTTAAAAAATTTATTTAAAAAAAAGGAACATTGGGACACCTGGCTGGCTCAGTCCGTGGAGCGTCCGACTTCAGCTTAGGTCAGGATCTCACAGTTCATGGGTTCGAGCCCCACGTTGGGCTCTGTGCTGACAGCTCAGAGCCTGAAGCCTGTTTCAGATTCTGTGTTTCCCTCTCTCTGCCCCTTCCCCGCTCATGCTCTGTCTCTCTCTGTCTCTCAAAAATGAATAAACATTTAAAAAAAATTTTTTTAATAAAAATATTAAAAAAAGGAACATTCACAATGTTGTACAACCATCATCACTATCCATTTCCAGAACTTTCCCATCATCCCAAACAGAAACTCTGTACCCATTCAACAATAACTCTCTATTCCCTCTCCTCTAACCCCTAGTAATCTCTGCTATACATTACTGTTCTCTATATTTTGCCTATTCTAAGTACCTCATATAAGAAGAATCATACATATTTATCCTTTTGTGTCTGGCTTATTTCACTAAGCACAATGTTTTCAAGGTTCATCCATGTTGTAGCATTTATCAGAATTTCATTTATTTTTAAGACTGAAAAATATCCCATTGTAATTCTCTACCACATTCTGTTTATCCACCCATATGTTGATAGAAACTTGGGTTGTTTCCATCTTTTGGCTACTGTGAACAACACTGCTATGAACATTGGTGTACAAGTATCTGTTTGAATCTGTTTTCAATTCTTTTGGTATATACCTAGAAGTGAAATACTAGATCATATGTTAATTCTATATCATCCAGTGGATAAGATGGATACAAATATTTAAAATTACTGAACGGCTAAAAATAGCCTTACTATCTTCACATTTAATTGGTAGTTTACCTGGGAACAAAATTCTGGGTTGGAAATCATTTCCCTTCTGGATATTGAGGCATTATTTCATTTGCTCTAAGCTTCCAATTTTGCTATGGAGAACTCTGATGCCATTGGGATTTTCAATCCCATTATATGAGGTCTGTTTTTCCTCTCTGTAAGGTTTTTGTTTTTTAGATTTTTTTAAAAAGACTTCATTTTTTTCAAAATAGTTTAAGTTTTACAGCAAAATTGAGGAGAAGGTACACAGATTTCCCATATACCTCCCGCTCTTACCCATGCCTAGCCTCTCCATTATCAACATCTCCCATCAGAGTTGGTTAAAACTGATGACCTTACATTGACACATCATATCACCCCAAATCCATAGTTTACATGGGGTTCATAGGGTTCATTCTTGTTGTCGTACATTCTGTGGGTTTGGACAAATGTGTAATAACACGTGTCCGTCATTGCAACGCCATACAGAATATTTTCACTGCACTGAAAATCCTCTGTGCTCCACCTAGTTTTCCCTCTTTTCCCCTCCCCCACAACCCCTGACAAGCAATGACCTTTTAGCTGTCTCCTTTGTTTTGTCTTTTCCAGAGTAGCACGTAGTTGGAATCATACAGTATGTAGCCTTTTCAGATTGGTTTCTGTCACTTGGTAATATGCATTTAAGATTCCTCCCTGTCTTTTTCATGGTTTGATAGCTCATTTCTTTTCAGCACTGAATCACTTTCCTTTGTTTGGATGTACTATAGTTTATCCATTCACCTGAGAGACATCTTGATTGCTTCCAAGTATTGGCAATTATGAATAAAGCTGCTGTAAACTTCTATATGCAGGTTTTTGTGTGGATGTTAAGTTTTCGACTCCTTTGGGCAAATACCAAAGAGTGTAATTGCTGGATCATATAGTAAGAGTACGTTTCATTTTGTTAGAAATTGCCCAACTGTCTTCCAAAGTGGCTGTACCAGTTTGCATTCCCGCCAACAATGAATAAGAATTCCTACTGCTCCAAATCGTCGGTATTTGGTATTGTCAGTGACTGCTCTGCTCTGGATGCTGGCCGGTATAATAGTACCTCACCGTTGTTTTAATCTCTGTGAGCTTTTAAAATATTCTCCTCATACTTTGTCTTCTGAAATTTCACAATGATATATCTTGGTACAGAATGTTTTCTCATCTGTTGTTATTCAGCATAGTGCCTAATAACTCAGCCCTTTTAAGCTGGGATGTTTTGGGATTTTGGTTTTCATAATTTCCTCCTCTTCATTTTCTGCAACTTAAATTTTTCATGTGTTGAAACTCCTGAACTGATCTTATTATTGTCTTGTCTTTTCTCTCATATTTTCACCTCTTTGTCTTTTTTGTCTTAATTTCTGAAAGATTTCTTCAACTCTGTCTTCAAACTCGTGTACTGAATTTGCTTTCCCCCTTCTAATTTCTAAAGTCTGTTGCTTTCTGTCCCGTTTTTAAGGGGACATTCTTTTGTGCATGTGTTGTATGGGCTCCTCTCTGAGGCTATTCTTAGTTGTTAACTTTTCTTCCTACTCTGTGACTCTTTCTATCACTTTCCTTATCCCTGTCCCATCCCTACACCCCCCCAACTGTTGTTCACTTTGGTCTCTGTCTTTCATTTTGGAGATTTTCCTCCAAATAATTAGCTACTTGGAAATACTAGTTTCCAGAGAAGGTTGATGCATGGAAAGCATCACAGGACAATGAAGCTTCAAGCTGGCTGGCTTTGTCACTGATAGGGCCTATAAATGCTGGCATATACAGGTCTCCCCGCCCCCCCCCCCCCCAGGGTTGTTTAGTTTCTGCAAAGAAGAATCCTTTTCTGCCAGGCTGATTGGGGGGAGAAGAGAGATATAAGCTTGACTAAGGGCATTCTAAGCACTTAACTAGGTAAAGATTGCAAGGATCCAGTACCACACAATTAGTAAGTTTTGGAGAGTTGATAGGACTCTGTTTTTTGTGGTTTCTTTTTTTTTTTTTTCCTTTTTCTCAATATAAAATCTTACTCAGAATGGAAAATTCCGGAAGCTAAAATAACTCCACTGCATATTTTAGACAGGGGAACAGGTTGGCCTTTTGTCACAATGAAGAAAGATATTCCTGAAAAAAAAACAAGGAAAAACAAAAAACAAAAAAAAACCCCTGCTTTTTCTGAAGTTTGCCAGTTTAGATGTTTTTCATGCCCCAGAAACTGCTGGTAACAGCCCAGCATGGTAAGGGGAATGAGAAAGTCTGGATCTGTCTGTGTATGCTGAAACTCTGAAGCTCAGCCAAGACATGAAGTCATCTTAGGGTCTAAGAGATGGAAGTAAAAGCTTAGAAGATCACTAAATTGTAACAGATGAACTGGATTCCAACCAAAAATACAGATATCTTACAAGATTGTGTTCACAAACAAATGTCTGCACTATTGTACTGAGACATTGGAGAAATGCGAATGCAGGCAGAGGCTTGAGTTGCTTTGCCAACCAAAATATATGTTCTAGAAAACAAAAGGGATGGGTTTTTGAAGGATAGAGAGAAAGCAGTTCTGTCTAATATTAAAGCAAACACACCTGCAAACAAGTAATTATTCAGCAATACAAAAATACTGCCTGTACAATACAGCCCAAATCAAAAAAGAGCTTGGATTTTGATTTATGTATCATCATGTAGCTGATCATGAGAAGTGCATTTTTATTTTTATCAGGGGTTAGATAAACGCTTTTTCTAAAGTATCTAAGATCTTGAAAAAGTCCCCAAATTGTATGTTTCGTCCGATAAAATGTGAAGACTGAGATTGACTTTCTAGAAAGGGAAATTTTAGCTGGCTATGCTTAGGAGAAGTACAATATCTGCATGCTTACTATTCTCTTTTGGGTTACTCGAAACTCCAATATTTTTTATTAAAATTTTTTTAATATATATTTTTTATTTTATTGTATTTTTTTACAATTTATTGTATTTATAGTTTATTGTATTTTTTTAATATTGTATTTATTTTATTGTATTTTTAAAGTAAGCTCTGTGACAAATGTGGGGCTTGAACTCATGATCCTGAGATCAAGAGTCACATGTTCTGCTGACTGAGCCAGCCAGGCGCCCCACACTCCAATATTTTTTATTATTTACTTATTTAATAATTTTTTAATGTTTTTATTTAGTTTTGAGAGGGGCGGGAGGGGCGGAGAGAGAGAGGGAGACACAGAATTTGAAGCAGGCTCCAGACTCTGAGCTGTCAGTATGGAGCCTGACACGGGGCTGGAACTTATGAACCGCAAGATCATGACCTGAGCCAAAGTCGGACACTCAACCATCTGAGCCACCCAGGTTCCCCTATTTACTTATTTATATATTTATGCAATGGACTTCACGCTGAGAATAGAGCCCAACGTGCGGCTTGAACTCACAACCCTGAGATGAAGACCTGAGCTGAAATCCAGAATCAGATTTTTAACCTACTGAATGACCCAGGCACCCCCAATATATTGTTTTAATTTATTCATTTTTGAAAGAACAGAGAGAGACAGTGTAAGTGGGGAAGGGGCAGAGAGAAAGAGAGAGAGAGACAGAGAGAGACAGAGAGAGTGAGACACACAATCTGAAGCAGGTGCTAAGCTGTCAACGCAGAGCCTGCTGGGGGACTCCAACCCATGAACTGGGAGATCCTGACCTGAGCTGAAGTCAGATGCCCAACCCCCTGAGCCACCCAGGCGCCCCACCCCCAATACTTTTTAAAGATGAGATAGTGCTATATTCTGAGCCTTTTTAAAAAATTTTTTTTTTTTTTACTTATTTTTGAGAGAGACAGAGACAGAGCTTGAGGGGGGGACGGGCAGAGAGAGAGGGAGACACAGAATCAGAAACAGGCTCCAGGCTCGAAGCTGTCGGCATAGAGCCCGTGCGGGGCTCCAACTCACAGTCGGTGAGATCATGACCTGAGCCGAAGTCGGACACTTAACCGACTGAGCCATCCAGGCGCCCCTATTCTGAGCCCTTTTTTCTGAGGTGGCTCAACTGGTCTAAACAGTGTTTGATCAGTCTTATTCTTTTGAGATATGTTGTGCCCCATTTAACTTCTGAGGAACTGTTAGCACTAGGGTGGCATATGTCATCTCCTCTTCGGATCACTGAAAGGCAGCTTCCTGGAAATTTATCTTCAGTTAATAATTAAAGATACACACAAAAAATTATGTACAAGGAGTCACAATAGCAAAAAAAAAAAAAAAAAAAAAAATGGAGGCTACCTAAATATCTGTTAGAGATTAAAATGGGGCATTCATCCAAACTTAGAAGAAGAAAAACAAGTCTTCCAGCTTGCCAGAGTGTGACTTACTGTGTTTATGTGTTTACTGCCTAAATATGTAGTAGATTTAAATGATAGTAAAAGCACGTAAAAATACCTGGAAGTGAAACGAAAGTCCCGCTGACCCTAGACGTCTGGTTTACGTGATGCCAAGAACCTGAGATGGTTTGTTTGGAGGCGTGACATACATACTATAAAGTACACAGACCTTAAGCTAGATGCGTTTTTATCCTAACCCAAGTCCTGCCCCAGGAAACCTCTATTCTGACTGTCTAGGATTTTAAAAAATATTGGGCAAACAGCAAGATTTCTCCAGTTATAAGAAGGCTTGGTATCAAAGTACTTAGGCTTAATGTTTCATTTTTCTTCTGTATTGTTCAGTCCCAGTACTACACCCATGGAGGGAATCAATTTCTTTCCTATACTTTCTCTGTCAGTTTCTGTAATTTTCCACAAAAGATGAGGAAAACAAAAATTTCTCCTCCTATCCTTTTATCTCCTGGGAAGTACTGAAATATCTCTTCACCTACTTGAATTTCTCTTTTAAGTGGCAGAGTAAGAACCACAAAAGGAACTACTAACAACAAACAACAGAGGGTTTAATTAACAACCTCTTAGATCACTTCAAAGGAGCAAAACTACATGTAAAAGAATAAAATGAAATACATGGTTAGTAATATAAAAAGTTTTAAAAATACTCAACGGCTTTTGACCTAGCAATTCTATATCTAAAAATGTTTTCCGAGTAATATTTAAAGATGTGTACAAGGATTCACACACAAGAAGTAAAAACTTGGAAACCAACTAAATGCCTTCAAACAAGAAAATGTGTAAATACAGTAACTCCTTCAATGGAATACCATGTAATCCCTACAAATGAAGCTATTGAAGTGAATTTATAAATAAACAATCATAGGATGCGTTAACTTTAAAAAAGCAAGTCACAAAATATTATTGTATATACAACGATATCCCATTTTTGGCAGTAAATGGCTTTGGGCTCTACTTAAAATCTGTATGATCTTGGATAAGTTACTTAATATCTCTAAGCCTCAGAGTAAATTATTTTACATTTATCTGTAAAATAATGATAAAGGGAGCAAAAATCACATAGTGTCACTGTGGAGATTATTTCACATTTATGCATCTTTTTAACTATGATTAACACCAATTTGTTATTAACATTAATTAGCTATTCATATGTTAATATACTAACATATATCGCATATTAAATAATATAAAATTGCATGTTTTTAATGTAATTTCTGTGCTTAAAGTTTTGTAATGATATCCAACTATTTTCCTCCATATAATGGAAGAAATATTGCCTCTGAAGCCATAATCCATTTATCCTCTTTCTTCTTACCTATAAATTTTGGATTATTTTAGGCTGTCAATAAATCTTAGTGAAAAATCAGGCATTTATAAAACCATCCTGAAGACAAGATTGCAATAATAACTTAGAGTAAGTTAAACATTAATTTACCCTTTAGAGAATAATAAACATACCTAGAAGGGACTTAAGAGTTCATAAATTTTCTTCCGTTCAAGACTTTTATTTTATAAAAAGGTGAAGGAATAGGGTTTCAATTACTTTGCTTAACGTTCTCCCTAAGTGACGGGGCTGGGCTGGGGCTTGAACTTGGTTTTGTTAACTCTGTATTTTGTTAACTCTGTCTTCTAGGTGCAGGTATCCGGTAATTGCATGCAATAAAGTATTCAATTCAATGCTGTTTATGATAAATCAAAAAATTGCTGAGCTTTTGAAGGTGAATAAAAATAACTTCTGAACAGCTAAAAATAAGGAACATTATTAAGCAAAAACTTTCATTTGTAGCTATTTTCTTTATCTATGCAATTTAGAAGCATAATGACCCTGGAGGAAGCAGTACGTTAAAAAAAAAAAAATTCAACCAAAACTCACCATATGATCATTCATTGTCCTTTTGGAGATATTTTTCCCCCCTGAAATGTCACCAATAAGAAGGCCCTTTACTGGGAAATTATGCCTTAAAAAAATCTCTTCTAATCTTCTTACAGATGTATTTACTTCTCCTATAATTATAGTACATACCTTGACAACTTAAATACTTTTTGTGTCCTTTTGAGGGTTATTTTTTCTGTCTCAGCCTTTTATTCTTTTTACTTTAGTTTTTAACAATTGTCTTTCAAATTGTCCAATCAGTGGGAGTTTTGTAACCTTTTTTCATTTTCTTCCTGTGTTCTATGAGTAGTTCTTTTTCATAGTTTGACTAATCTTGTTTTCTTGCCTAGGCAAATGTCAGACTTAATTCTCACCATTTTTGCTTTTTATATCTTTTCCATTGCCTGACTCTTTCCATACCTTAATTTCCAAGATGACTCTCCATGTTTTTTCTAAACTTCTGTCATGTATCTACATCCCTAAATCCTCACATCCCTTACAGATCTCTGAGTATATCACACAATTTTTCACCCAATGGACGCAGGGTGTTGGGCTGTGTTACATTGTGAGTACTTCTCCGTATTAAAAGATTTAACTAGTCTCCATCTGTATTTCATTTATACTTTATAATACCACTTCTCTATATACAATCAAAGAAACTATTTTATTCTATTAGGTAATTCTTATCTCATAAGCTTCAAATTTATGAACAACTGCCCCTACCCTTGTATGCCAAGACCCTCAGGAAGTCCCACATCAAAACACTGGATCCTTTAGGGGCACCTGGGCGGCTCAGTCGGTTAAGTGTCCGACTTTAGCTCAGGTCATGAGCTCAGTTTGTGGGTTCGAGCCCCACGTCGGGCTCTGTGCTGACAGCTCGGAGCCTGGAGCCTGCTTCAGAGTCTGTCTCCCTCTCTCTCTGCCTCTGTCCTGCTCGCATTCTGTCTCTCTCTGCCTCTCAAAAGTAGGTAAATGTTTAAAAAAAAAAAAACAGAAAACCCACACTGGATCCTTCAGAGAAGTACAGGAGGAAGGAGGCTGTAAGAAGGAATGACTAGGAAGATCTGTCCTTGAAGAACCTTGCTACAACATATCCCTCCTTCATACTTTTTAAAATTTCAATCACATCTGCCTAAAAAGGTTAAAGGGCATCAGCAGGCAACTTGGAGCTTGAGTGTGAGCCCCGTAGCTTCCTGACACTTAGTGGGGCATCTGCTCAAGACAAGAGGAAACCCTCCTTTGTCATTCTTTTCCTTGCTTTTCCCCTTTCTCTTCCTGGCCCTTCCTTTCTCTGCTTCTCTTCCCCTGTTCTCTTGTCACTCGTTTCTCCCAGGATTCAGAACTCAGGCCGATTCCCAGCATTACTGTGAATGTACAGTTTTAATAGTTAAACAGACTTTCGTGGGCCACTCTTGGAACATGAGGACCAGTTATCACCTGCTGCTGTGGGAAAGCGGTGGCCCCTTACAAAAGCCAAACAAAGAAAACCATTAGTGAATGAAAAGAAGGAACACAAATGAGTTTGCGAATTGAAAACTTTTCTTTTTGGTTTTGTTTTAGGCTTAGAATTTGTATTCTGTGCTCAAGTTCTTGCTCTGCCCGAATAAATATTTATGTTTTTCCAGTTCTTCAAAATCATGTAAGCCTTTAAGGAAATGCTTTGGAATTTCACTTAAATCTGCTTCTTTCTGCGTCAGAGTTGCTCTCTTTCTTACTCTTATTGTTGAGTCTGATTTTACATTGTCTTCCTGCACTGTTCTCTGTTAGCCACATTTGTTGTGCAGTCAATTTTGGCCTTTCTTATTGCCTGGTTCACTTTTGACCCTTTATTATTCCTACTGCTGTTTTCTCACTGCTGTACATCAGTCCTTGTCATGGCCTTTTTCTGGGCACACAAATCCCACCCCCTTGTCATATCAATACAAATAGTTTATTTTAATGTTTATTTATTTTTGAGAGAGACAGAGACAGAGCATGAGCAGAGGAAGGGCAGAGAGAGAGGGAGACACAGAATCCGAAGCAGGTTCCAGGCTCCAAGCTGTCAGCACAGAGCCCGACCCGGGGCGTAAACCCATGAACTGTAAGATCATAAGCTGAGCCAAAGTCGGATGTTTAACTGACTGAGCCACGCAGGCGCCTCTCAACATGAATACTTTTAGTCTACTTGTTACCTCTTTAGCACTTCAAAGTGCCATCCTGTCCTCTGCTGACCACCTTATTTCTTCCTTAACATGCATTAATTTTTAAGATACTTTCTCTTGCCACCACTTCATTTTATGGAAGGGACGTACCTAAAAGAGGTCTGTTTCTCTCTGGTGGTTGAGGTTAACATTTCTCTTTCTGGCAAATTTGATTTTTGTCCCCCTGGAAGATTTTATTTTTAAGTAAGCTCTGCACCCAACATGGGGCTCGAACCCACAACCCCGAGATCAAGAGTTGCAGGCTCCACTGACTGAGGCAGCCATCTTTCTGGCGATTTTTAAATGTCCTAACAGACTTCACTATACCCTCTCTCCATCCTCTCCTCCTTTCTTACCTCTCACTTCCACTCTTTGTTGTTGCTGTTGTTGATGGGTCTCCTCCACACCGCGACCTCTTTTCTTCTATCATTTTTAAGGAAACTTTTCGTGCATCCACACAAGCTTCTCATCCAGGGTTTGGTCCTTACTTGGTGTCGACACAACACCAGAACTACACATACTAGATGGACGATGGCCCCTTGAGATACTTGGCAGATCTGCCTTCGCACATGTTAATGGGCTACTCCAGGATGCCTTACTCTATCTGTAATGTCAGGCCTGGACAAGAATGCCACTAAAAGCTCTGGCAGGTGTCAGTGTCCTTCCCCAGGCTGTTCACTCTGCCCCACTCCAGCAGGACACACACGGTGACTTCTTGCAAGGAGCCCATGCTCATCAATAATTCTGAGGGTCGCATTAGCTTTTAGGCTATAAAATGATAGCTTCCTGGGGCTAACAGGAGAATGGGAAAGGTTAAGGACCAGGGAAGTATGCAATTTGGGAAAATAGAGGGACCGTGTGCATTCGAAATAGACAGCCAAGACAGGTAAAGAAGTAGAGGCAGGATTTCCTCTTCAGATCTCTTCTCTTGCAAGAAACTGTCATTTTATCTCTTTGTCTTTGATTCTCAGGTGTAGTTTATAATGGTCTTCACTTTCTGTTTAAATAACACGATGATTCAATAGCGTATTACCAAAGATTATTGCCACTAAAGGCTTTGCCTTACTGTACACTCAAGTACAGTTTAATGATATCCCAGTACGATACTATGTGCTGATATGCCTTAGTTATGGTTATTTTATTCCTAATTAGCACATTAATTTAGGCTTTTATATTTCACATGCACTTGTATTTCTTTTAAAAGTTCTTTTCCCTCTGTATTCAAGGTAAATGAGGCATTATGTGTTTGCATTGTATTTATGAAGCACATACTATCCACATTTCGCATCCATTATGTACTGAGTGCCTAGCAAACTGCCTGGCACATCTTTTTATAAAAAAATACAGCTTTTCAACAGAAAGACAAATAAAGAAACTGATCCCATTCACAATTGCATCAAGAATCATAAAATACCTAGGAATAAACCTAACCAAAGATGTAAAAGATCTGTATGTTTGAAAACTATAGAAAACTTATGAAGGAAATTGAAGATACAAAGAAATGGAAAAACATTCCATGCTCATGGGTTGGAAGAATAAATATTGTTAAAATGTCAATACTACCCAAAGCTACCTACACATTCAATGCAATCCCAATCAAAATTGCACCAGCATTCTTCCCAAAGCTAGAACAAGCAATCCTAAAATTTGTATGGAACCACAAAAGACCCTGAATAGCCAAAGTAATATTGAAGAAGAAGACCAAAGCAGGAGGCATCACAATCCCAGACTTTAGCCTCTACTACAAAGCTGTAATCATCAAGACAGCATGGTATTGGCACAAAAACAGACACATAGACCAATGGAATAGAATAGAGACTCCAGAATTGGACCCTCAAAAGTATGGCCAACTAATCTTTGACAAAGCAGGAAAGAGTATCCACTGGAAAAAAGACAGTCTCTTTAGCAAATGGTGCTGGGAGAACTGGACAGCAACATGCAGAAGAATGAAACTAGACCACTTTCTTACACCATTCACAAAAATAAACTCAAAATGGATAAAGGACCTGAGTGTGAGACAAGAAACCATCAAAACCCTAGAGGAGAAAGCAGGAAAAAACCTCTCTGACCTCAGCTGCAGCAATATCTTACTTGACACATCCCCAAAGGCAAGGGAATTAAAAGCAAAAATGAACTATTGGGACCTCATGAAGATAAAAAGCTTCTGCACTGCAAAGGAAACAATCAACAAAACTAAAAGCAACCAATGGAATGGGAAAAGATACTTGCAAATGATATATTAGACAAAGGGCTAGTATTCAAAATCTATATAGAACTTACCAAACTCCACACCCAAAAAACAAATAATCCAGTGAAGAAATGGGCAGAAGACATGAATAGACACTTCCCTAAAGAACACATCCAGATGGCCGATAGGCACATGAAAAGATGCTCAATGTCACTCCTCATCGGGGAGATGTGAATCAAAACCACACTGGGATATAACCTCATGCCAGTCAGAGTGGCTAAAATGAACAAATCAGGAGACTATAGATGCTAGAGAGAATGTGGAGAAACGGGAACCCTCTTGCACTGTTGGTGGGAATGCAAACTGGTGCAGCCACTCTGGAAAACTGTGGAGGTTCCTCAAAGGATTAAAAATGGATCTATCCTATGACCAGCAATAGCACTGCTAGGAGTTTACCCAAGGGATACAGGAGTGCTGATGCATGGGGCACTTGTACCCCAATGTTTACAGCAGCACTTTCAACAATGGCCAAATTGTGGAAAGAGCCTAAATGTCCATCAGCTGATGAATGGATAAAGTAATTGTGGTTTATATATACAATGGAATACTACTTGGCAACGAGAAGGAATGAAATGTGGCCTTTTGTAGCAGCCTGGATGGAACTGGAGAGTGTTATGCTAAGTGAAATAAGTCATACAGAGAAAGACAGATACCATATGTGTTCACTCTTATGTGAATCCTGGGAAACTTGGCAGAGGCCCATGGGGGAGGGGAAGGGGGGAAAAAAAGTTGGAGAGGGAAGGAGGCAAACCATGGGAGACTCTTGAAAACTGAGAGTGGACTGGGGGTTTGGGGGGGGCGGGGAGGGTGGGTGGTGGGCGTTGAGGAGGGCACCTGTTGGGATGAGCCCTGGGTGTTGTGTGGAAACCAGTTTGACAATGGATTTCATATTTAAAAAAATAAATAAAAATAAAAATAAGATTTAAAAACAAAACAAAAAATACAGCTTTATTGAGATATAATTCACATACCGTATAGTTCACTCATTTAAAGTATATAATTCAATGGCTTTTCATATACTTTGTTGCACAACCATCACAGTGATAAATTTTAGAACATTTTCATCACCCCAAAAAGAAACCTGTATCTCTTAGCTGTCACCTCCCAAACTCTCCCTCCAACCCCCTTTCAGCCGCAGGCAACCACTAGTCTAGTTTCTGTCTCTATTGACTCGCCTATTTTGCACCTATCGTGTAAATAGAATCACATGGGGGCTTTTGTGACTGGTTTATCTCACTTCGTATAATGTTTTCAAGGTTCGTCTATATTGTAGCATGTATCAGTACTCCATTCCCTTTTATTGCCAAAGTATATTCCATTGTAAGAAAATACCGTATTTCATTTATCCATTCAGGTGATAGATATTTGGGTTGTTTTTACTTTTTGGCTATTGTGAATAATGCTGCTGTGAACATTCATGTTTAAGCTCTTGTGGGAGCATTTGTTTTCATTTCTCTTGGGCCTTGAGTGGAATTGCTGGGTCATATGATAACTCTGTGTTTAAACGTTGGGGAACTACCAACCTGTTTTCCAAAGTGGCTGCACGATTTTACATTCCCACCAGCATTCTATGGGGTTCTGATTTCTCCACATCCTCACCAATATTTTTTATTACCTTTTTGATTATAGCCAGTCTAGTGGATGTGTGGTCATATCTGATTGTGGTTTTGATTCGTATTTCCCTAATGGCTAATGATGCTGAATATCTTTTCAAGTGCTTACTGGACATTTGTATATATTTGAGAAATGTCTCCTTAGATCCTTTGTGCCTGGTATATTCTAAACACTCCAGAAATTTTGCCAATAATTAGGTTAATTATAAAATTTAATCACCATAGTAACTAAGTTAAATAGGTTTTATTACCTCAGCTTTGCAGACAAGGATTAGAAAGTGAAATAATTTACTCAAGGCCACATTGACAGTCAGTTGCTTATTTAAGCTTTTGGATCCCATCTCTCTATTATTAGGGACAAAATGCTGTGGGTGATGGTCACACCATGTATCTATAAAGAATACAGCCATGGTGAGCATGTCCTCTGATAATGGCTACTTTATATCTATCTTGCCAGCCGACTCCCACAAAAGACTGCAAATCAGAATACTTGTACTTGACTTTGAATTAATCTATCAGTTCAGTACATTTCATTCTTGTGGAGTTAATTTGTTGCCTATCTTCTATTTGGTTAGTTTTCAAGCCACATTTTAGGTGATTACAGACTGACTTACTTAGCCACTTTCAGAGATAAGATTCAAAGAGAACAGTTGAAGTTTGTTTTCCTTTGCTTTTAACATTTGTAGGAGGACTAGTCCTAAAGATGTCGGAGGTCACTTACAAAGATTATAATTATTGGGGCGCCTGGGTGGCTCAGTCAGTTGAGCATCCGACTTCGGCTCAGGCCATGTCTCGCGGTCCATGAGTTCACCCCGCGTCAGGCTCTGTGCGGACAGCTCAGAGCCTGGAGCCTGCTTCGGATTCTGTGTCCCCTCTCTCTCTGCCTCTCCCCCACTTGTGCTCTGTCTGTCTGTCTGTCTCTCACACATAAATAAACATCAAAAAAATTTTTTTTAAAGATGTAATTATTTTATGATCAAAGAGGAAGATAACTGGCGTTCACATCAGTCCCTGTTTCAAAACAACACACATTATGAATTTCTAGTATCCAGCTCCGTAAAGGAAAACAGAGCACTCTTTAAAGGCCGAGTTATCTCTGCAAAGCTGATTTCTCTGGCAGACCCCATCTACTGTCCCCAGACACTGTGGAATCACCTCTAGCTCACTGCTTCACCCTCCTGTCTGTTGCTTCCTCTTCCTGCTCAGTTTCACTCTGTGCATAGCTCTGAAGTTCGAGAGCGGTGATGGGTTTTTCCTTGAATGGCCGAGCTGGCTGCAAGGAGTGCTCGGGCCAGTCAGCAGCCCCGCGCGTTCGTCCAGAAGCAGACCGTGCCATGGTGAAGAGCACGGCATGTTTTCTGCCCTGCTGCCCCCGGCAGAGGCTTAACCGCACAGATGTGGAGCAGCCTTGGAAATCTGCCAACGTAAATGAACGGAAACGCTCATCATTTGCCCACATTGCACCACTGACCCGGGTGTTGAACTGAATCCAGCTCCGATTTTACTTCCTCTGGCTTTTCACTAAATATTAAATGGCTGAGGTAGAATTTTTATTACGTGTGCCAGTGTGCTATGCATTGGCTGTGGAGCAGTGTGTTCTTTTCATAGACCTGAGGTGTGTTATTAGAGTTTTTTGTTTCTCCCAGATGCATTAACGTTGCTTTAGTCAAAATAGAAGTCAGCTTCATTCTGAGCCAAGCAGCAGGAAAGCGATTTAATGCGAGCACACACAGCACACTTAGGGCGGTGGCTTTCTGAGGGAAGATGTTGTTGTACCAAGTGTGCTGTATCATGGGACAGTGTTAGATGTCATTTTAGCTACTTATTCAGAGTCAGGATCCTGTGAGCCCTGAGATCACAAAACTGGCTTAAAACTGGCAAGCAGCTCAGAGGTCACCTCACCTGGCCTCTTCTGTAATGAAAAATTGTCTCCATTGTGACCCTCAGGGATAGCCACTCAATTCCCACTGAAATGCTTCTGCTCATGGGGAGCTCCCCCCTTACAGGTGGATAGGTCTATTTCACTGCTGGAAACTTCTGGCTCTTAGAATGTTCTTCCTTATACTGAGATTTTCAGATGTTCCCAGACTTTCTTTTCAAAGCGAGTCTTTTATTCTAACAATAATACCATCAGAAAAGCAGTTTGTACAGAGGATAAGTCATTAAACTTCCCACTCTGAAATGTTTAGTGGGCGGTAGACTGCAGATTCCCAAAAGCGAACTCCTAAACCAACTGTAAAGCAACTACTCCATCCACCACATTAGATCTCCAGAAATTAAAGGTGCCAGAAGCATACATTATTCTCAGCACCTGTTATGGAAAGTGTTGTGCGTTCTAGATTCTCAGTTTAGACAAAGTCTTAGATTGAGGTTTTAAGAAATTATATCAGAATTGAGAGCGATATAATTTATGTCACACACTAGAAATTTAATGGAAAACATTGAAAATTGAGCTTAAAGTGCCTATTTCACCGTAACTGTGGCTAGTCTTGCTTTGTTCTTGGACAATATTTTGGTATATTTTTGCTTATTACAGAAATTTTAGGGGCACCTGGGTGGCTCAGTTGGTTGAGACTGACTCTTGATTTCAGCTCAGGTCGTAATCCCAGGCCCAGGGTTGTGGGATCAAGCCCCGCATCAGTCTCCATGTTGAGTGTGGAGCCTACTTGGGATTCTCTCTCTCTCTCTCTCTCTCTCTCTCTCTCTCTCTCTCTCCCCCTCTGTCCCCTCTCCCCTGTTGGCAATCTCTCTGTGTGTCTCTCTAAGACACACACACAAAAAGATTTATTTCAGATAAATTTATATACAGATTAGATGGATAGATGTTAGAATGTATCTTCTGTGTGTGTGTGTGTGTGTGTGTGTATATATTCTCTGTATATATATATATATATTCATATATATATATTCTCTGTATATATATATATTCATATATATATATATTCTCTGTATATATATATATATTCTCTTTTTTTATACATATATATATATATATATATATATATATATATATATATATTGGGGGGGGACTCAAGTGAGTGAGGGGCAGAGAGAGAGCAAGAGAGAATAATACCAGGAGGGGCAGAGAGAGAGAAGGAAGCAGAGCTCACCCAATGCAGGGCTCGAGCTCATGAACTGTGAGAGATCATGACCTGAGCTGAGTCAGATGCTTAGCGACTGAGCCACCCAGGCACTCTGTATATATATTTTTTAAATCTCAAAAGAAACTAGGAAATTATACAATACCCCTTCCTAAACAATTTCAAGTGATTCTTAATTTTTGACATAAGGTTACTTAGGCCTCACACCTTCTCTAACAACAATAGACTTGCATTTAAAATATCTTTTTCGGGAGCACCTGGGTGGCTCAGTTGGTTAGGAGTCTCACTCTTGGTTTTGGCTCAGGCTGTGATCTCATGGTTTGTGAGTTCAAGCCCCATGTCGGGCTTTGCCCTGACAACACGGAGCCTGCTTGGGATTCTCTCTCCTCTCTCTGCCCCTCCTCCCGCTTGCGTGCACTCTCTCTCTCCCCAAATAACTAAATAAACATTAAAAAAAATAATAACATAAAATACCTTTTCCAAATTAGCTATTTTTTATGTTACTGTGTCTCTTTTCCCTTTAAATGTGAGGGTGTCATTGAAAGTTTTGGGGTCACTGGTAGGAGAAGGGCCGTGGGAATCACCGGCTCCAGTGTGCAAGGGGACTTTTGAGATGGGGTACTCATGCATCCCGGTTTGCCATACACACATCCTGTCCAGTTTAACATTCGTCCTGGAAAAATTGTCCCAGTTTTTACACTAGATTTTGTGGTTTCCCTTCTTAAAGCTCATTTAGTTCAATATTCTCCTCTTAGATGAGAATTGAAGGCCAGAGAAATTAAGTGACTTTCACAAGACGTTTCCAGCGGAGTGGTGACTGAGCCTGGTACCCAGCACCACCCCTGCTTGCAGAAACGACAGTAGGGTTTTCACCGGAGCAGGCTTCCTCCTCCTCAAAGGAGCATCCAGTTTCTGGGGGACATATTGCGAGGCCCTTTCCAGAGTGGAGTGCATCAGCCAGTTATAAAGGCAGTCCTAGCAGTAATCGTGGTACCGTAGGCTAACGGCCCTGCCCCTTCCCCCCAACCCCCTAAAAGACAGTGTTACTTTACGCAAGCTTCCCCCTCCAGTCTTCCTTTTCAATGACAGAATCTTATTTTACAAACGCTTGGCTACGTCAGGGCCCCCATTTGAATCACTTCCAAGTCCTTCACATATTTATTTCCTCAAGTAACATGTAAGAAAATACATTTTCTCAAGGTGTGTCTAACGATTTTTATGTGTAAACATTGAAAAGAAAATTGGCTAATGATGCTAGGCTGGAGAGATGAACAGTGGCCAGAATGCAAGGTATGAATGACGAAACCAGGTTTAAGTTTGAGACTGTGTGTTAATGGCGAGCACCTCACTCACCGTGGGGTCCCTTGTTCCTTCGTCAATAATGGGGCAGAGGGTCTCATTTAATTAAACAAAATTTCGCCTTCAGAGCAAAACCCTAAAAAGAAATCATTTCTCTTTGCTGATAGTTTCTTCCTCTTTGCCCTGACCTGGATTAATAACCAGACCTTGATCTTTGTTTTAACATTGACACTTAATATGTGCAGGCACGTGGCCCAATAGCACCGGGCAGTCCTTGCAAGGAACAGGGAAAGCAGGAAACTTCCTTCGACACATCCTTCCTTTGTGTGGAGCCAGCAACTGGAGGCTGCTTCCCAAAGCTGCAGGGAAGCTGCGTTAAGTGAAGAGGGGACCAGGGAAGGAGCGAGGGAGTTCTTGCTCTGTTCCTAAGAGCTCTAACTGGGACCGAAATTGTCCTATGGTAGCGCAAGCATTGCTTCAAGACTTGAAAGAGTGTCATGTGCGTTTCACAGGCCGCTTCATTTTTCCAAATCCATTCAAATACAAGATTTGTATATATTTAGAAGGCTTACTTGTTTAAATGCTCACTGAGGATTAAAAGAATTCTGGAACCTCCAAGCCCCTGCTGTGTTATGTTACTAACTCACTGGCTGTTGTGAGGGCAGATTTTTTTTAGCTGCCCAAGCTTCCACTGCCAATGGAAATAAGCACAGAGCTGGCTTCTTTTCCGGGATCTAATTAGAATTAAACTTCCCAACTGGTGGCAGAATAAACACCGAGATACATACGCTTTCATGCAGGCTATTTCCTCTGTCTACAAAGCCTTCCCATCACTTGCCGTCGGTCAGGATCAAGCTCTTGATTTCCCCCCATGGAAGTTACCAGTGCCTCTCCCGAAATCTGGCAGCACTTTATCTCTGCCACCTGAGGTTTACAGCCTTACAGACTGTATATCTTATTTCTTGAATTAGAAAGAAAGCTCTTCGAAAGAAGAACCGTGTTTTATGCATCTACATGTCTCTCCAAAAACCTAATGCTCTGCTTGGCACATAACAGGTGCTTAGTACATAGGTATTGAATAAATGGAAGGTAAATAGAAAGTGTTTAATTAGGAGCACCTGGGTGGCTCAGTCCGTTAAGTGTCTGACTCTTGGTTTCAGCTCCAGTCATGATCTAATGATCTAACGGTTGTGAGTTCGAGCCCTGTGTTGGGCCCTGCGGTGACAGTGCAGAGCCTGCTTGCGATTCTCCCTTCTCTCTCTCTCTCTCTCTCTCTCTCTCTCTCTCTCTCTC
>NW_024412447.1:12542017-12588727 GCF_014898765.1 Herpailurus yagouaroundi | reverse complement strand
TCTCTCTCTCTCTCTCTCTCTCTCTCTCTCTCTCTCTCTCCCCCCTTCCTCTGCCCCTCCCCCACTCATGCTGTCTCTCTTTCTCTCCCTCTCAGAATAAATAAACATTAAAAAAGAGGAAAATGCTTAATTATAAGAGAGAGAAGGCGCCTGGTTGGCGCAGTCGGTTGAGCGTCCGGCTTCAGCCAGGTCACGATCTCGCGGTCCGTGAGTTCGAGCCCCGCGTCAGGCTCTGGGCTGATGGCTCGGAGCCTGGAGCCTGTTTCCGATTCTGTGTCTCCCTCTCTCTCTGCCCCTCCCCCGTTCATGCTCTGTCTCTCTCTGTCCCAAAAATAAATAAAAAACGTTGAAAAAAAATTAAAAAAAAAAAAGAGAGAAATACTCCTTATTTCCTCTGAGGTTTTTTTTTCTTTTTAAATCTGGTTTTTTTTTTTTTAATGTTTATTTTTTTATTTTTTTATTTTATTTTTTTTTTCAACGTTTATTTTTGGGACAGAGAGAGACAGAGCATGAACGGGGGAGGGGCAGAGAGAGAGGGAGACACAGAATCGGAAACATGCTCCAGGCTCTGAGCCATCAGCCCAGAGCCCGGCGCGGGGCTCAAACTCCCGGACCGCGAGATCGTGACCTGGCTGAAGTCGGACGCCCAACCGACTGCGCCACCCAGGCGCCCCTTTAATGTTTATTTTTGAGAGAGAGAGAGACAGAGTACCAGCTGGAGAGGGGTGGGAAGTGAGGGAGACACAGAATCTGAAGCAGGCTCCAGGCTCTGAGATGTCAGCACAGAGCCCGATGCGGGGCTCAAACTCATGCACCTTGAGATCATAACCTGAGCCGAAGCCAGACGCTCACCCGACTGAACCACCCAGGCGCCCCTAAATCTACATTTAAAACTGTAGACGTTTTGACATGAGCTAAAGAAGGATTCAAAGGAACTTTCTCTTAGATGTCTTCATATGCCTGAAATGCTGGTGGCTGTCCTATGAAAACTAGAAATGATTCAGTAATTTGAGGTCATATAGACAGCTTCTCATCCCTCCCTGAAAAACGTAATGAACTCGCAGTTACCTGATTGTTTGTTCTTGTCTTGACCATAGTTGAACCAGTGTGTGTAAGTTGAACGTGTAAGATTGGGAAGATGGTCTTGGCCCCTCTTGAGCAGTAAGCATAAAAGTGGCATGCTTACATGCATTCTAATCTTTCGCATGATGCTTTTACCTGTTCCTTCTTGTTTTACACTCTTGTCAGTCTTTTAGGTAAGACTAGCATTTTTGCTCTAATTAGACAATTACACATCATGAGGCACTAATTTGTTAACCTATGTTCACAAATCATTTCATTGCTACTGCCGGCTTTGATGTGCTGTTATTATTCAGTTATGGGAGTAAATAATTCGACAGCTAACAGGAAGAAACTCATTATTTTCTGGGAGATGTTGTTATTTTCAGTGTTTTAAAAATACTTTAATCAAAACTTTAAAAAAATGCTTTAATCAAAACTTTTAATAAATCTGACATGGTGTTCATAATTGTAGTAAATAAACAGTATTCATTGCTTTAATATGAACAATTATTTGGGGGCCAAATACTAGCTCCTGAATTTCACGATGAATAGATTTCTTGAAAAAAAAAAAAGAAAGAAAGAAAGAAACATCCCCCCACCCCTTCATGCTGGTTCACATCTCCTGTGATGGTGTAATTTATAAAATGCAGCTTCTAATATTGATTTGTGAGGCACTTTGATGGCCGGAGATAAAAGCAGCAATTTCCTTCCTATTTGGTGTTGCTATATACAGTTGCTCAAACTTTCTTGATCTTCTAGTAGCGTTAATTCCATTTGGTAAGCACCTTCGCTCGCTGCCACATCCTGGGAGCCGTAGGTACTTCCGGGTTCCCTCTGTGGCTCTTTGGTGACTAGAGAAACAAAGCTGCCAGGTGCGAACTCCCATCAGGTTTCACTACTGCTTCTGCTAACGGTTTGCATCCAGGATCAATAATATCATTATGCATTTATGTGCAAACATCACAATTACTTTAGGCAATTAAGTTCTTACCTTCTCTGTACTCCTCCAGTAATAACATATCCTAAGGAAGGGGCATGCCTGTCATATTATTAAGAGATAGCTATGTGAACCTTGTACTAATGTTATGGACCCATGCTGTGGCCATTTCTCACATAGCATCTGCATGCTCAGGTTGTTATTTATCTTCCAGCCCCTCATTTCTCTTCGACTACACTATGGCTTTCTCTAGGGCTGAGACTGTGTCTCTACCCCTTGGAGTCTCTGTACTACCCAAAAAAGCACCTGGCACACCGTAAGTAGACTGTCAAAGAAATGCTTGTGGGCGCCAGGGTGGCTCAGTCGGGTAAGCGTCCCACTTAGGCTCAGGTCACGATCTCACGGTTCATGGGTTCAAGCCCTGCTTCGGGTTCTGCGCTGACAGCCCAGAGCCTCGAGCCTGCTTCAGATTCTGTGTTTCCCTCTCTCTCTGCCCTTCCCCTGCTTGTGCTTTCTCTCAAAAATAAATAAACATTAAAAAAAGAGAAAGAAATGTTTGTGGTTGGTGTGCAATAAAAGTGATTCAGTGAATAAAGTAACCTTTCTCCTAGTAATTGGAGATATGGATAGAATGATTCCTTATTTTCCTGTAATGCTAAAATACCCTCTTCCTAAGCTTTTCCTGAGACTTTCGGGTTGACACTGCATGCTTCCTCTGAGTGAAAACTCACTTTCCAGTGACAGCAAAGCACCCTAGGTGGACGCTAATCCAAGGCGTAGAAATGCAGACCTTCCCCCACGTCCCTTCTGTTAGGATTACAGAAAAGCTGATCCAGTGGTATTTTTGCATTCTTTTATCCCCCATCCGTTGGCAGCTGTACCCATAGCCCATGCTTACCTTCTGACAGCTTCTGTGTTCCTTTCCTCCAGAACAGCAGGTGAAACTACATATAAGCAGGAAGAGGTGAAGAGAGCCATCTCACTCTTGAAGATTTTGATGGGAAGACTCTCTCTAACATCTTGTCTGTGTTCAGCGGCATTAGGCGTAGCCCCTTATAACAACAGCAGGGTAACGGTGCCGTGATTCCTTCTGACAAAAGCACGGAGACCAGGCTGCTCTAGCAAACACGAGGCTGGGGCAGCCTGGAGGCACAGGGATGTGGTGTGAGCTGGTATTCCAGGCGAGCCTAAAAGCCTTCTTGGTTGCGAATAATTGGTTCCTTGGAATTGCAGTTGGAAACATCTTTAAATGATGCTTTTTTTTTTAAGTTCATGAGCCACAGCTTACAATAGAGGGACACTATCCTTCCTGGTTTGGTCACCTTACTGGGGCTTTTGAAAAGGAGGGCCAGATACACATGGCCTTGAGACAGCCTCATCAGAGAAATCTAACAACCCGCTCTGTCCCCTCCTGTGTCCGCTTCTCCCCCACCAGCTCTTCCTCCCTGCATCCTAATTTGAGGGCAAATAGTAGTATCAAAATACTTGACCAATGTCCTCTCCTAGTAAGGGAACGTTAAAGCAATAGGGAGCAGCTTTTACCTGGTCCCTGAATACAATTAAAATGATTGCTTCAGCTGATAAGATCTAGTTTTCCTCTTTTTCAGTAAAAGGTAAGCACTTAACCAACCACATGAATAAATGAAACCGACTACGTAAATAAATACTAAGTATTAATAAATGTAGACACAAAGTTATTCTGAGTGTTATGAGGTGAGGAACATTCCCGATTCTTCATTCTTATTTATTTATATAGTGGGGTTTTGACAACCTCCTGATTGTCATTTTCAATGTCATAAGCTGATTTGTAGTTAGGTCTCACTTTGGGAAGTGCTTATGTTTGGAAACTTTTCACAGATTAACTGAATTAGCTAGAGAATTTGCTAAATCTCTTGGTCTCAACTCAGCTGAAAAATCTGCTTGTCACTGAAGAATTTCACTCTGATCTACAAATGGAGAGGTACTTGTGGAAGAGGGGCTGAGATGGAGTCCACATACCTGAGTGCTTCGCGATCCATGATGGTAAAAATGCAGACCACCCCGCCCCCGCCGGCATTCAGAATCAGCTCCTTTGGGGTCTACTGAAAGCAGAGCCTTAGACAAGGATTTGGGTGCCAGGAGTTTATCTGAGAGGTCATCCCAGTGGCGCACTGGTGGGATCTGGAGGAAGGAGACAGGGAAGGAAGGAAAAGCCAATAAAAGGTATGTTAATGAGAGGGTTATCACTGTGGATAACTGGAACCGATCCCAGGGGAACCCGAGAGACTTTGAGACACACGCTTCGTCATTCTCCCACCAACAGACAAGAAAGGTGTAGTGGTCATCCATCAGCTCGTATTGCTCGTTGGTTGAAGGCTGCTCTTAGAAGCATCAACTTCCTGACACTTGGGGTGCATACAACATGCTTCTGTGACCGAAGAAGGCCATCAGACAGAAAATCACAGAGGTATCGGGACAGGAAGCCATCTGTGTGCATGGAGCTGGTCACAGAAGCTGCAGCTAAAGGAGAATATATGGGCAGGGCCCCAACAACATCTCCTGTCACCAGAATCGCTGGAGATGGGGCTTGGGAATCTGCATTTTTTAACTCCAGATGATTCTGCTCTTCAAATAAATTTGAGAATCACTGATCCCAAATGCAATCTGATGAGGTTATTTCCCATGCTTTACTCCCTTTGGAGAATCCAAAGCCCTTAGTATGACATAAACAGTCCTGCAGGGTCTGGCCTATTCCTACCTCTACGGTTACATCCCCTGCTCTGTAATTTTCCTCCTCAGATTCTGCATCGAGGCCTCAGTTTGCTTGCACTTACCTGCAAACCAGGCTGTTTTACGCTTCTGCCTTGTGCTCAGAATGTTTCACCTGCAGGTAACAGAAAACTAACCAGCAGCGGCTCAAACAAAAAGGGATTTCTTTCTCTGACGCAGCAAGAAGTCTGGAGATGGGCTGTTGTTGACATTGGTTCCATGGCTCAATAAAGTCAAGGCAGAAGTCTGATTCTTTCAGATTTGCCTTCATGGTTGCAAGCGGCTGCTGCAATCCCAGGTACCACGTTTGTATTCAAGTCAGGAAGGGGCAGCACCAAATAAGCAAAAGGTCTCCCAGAAGGACCAGCGAAGTTGTTCTCTTAATGCTTCATTGGCCTGAACTATGCCACGTGGCTACCCTGAGCAGCAAAGGCATAAGCGGATATGGTAGCTATTCCAGACTCTATACAGGAGACAGAAAGGCAGATGAGGGTTGGAAAGTTGGACATGGGATTAGGTTAGTCGTCTCTCATCCTGTTTGGCCAGGGAATACCTATTTAACTTTCAAGATGAATTTTTCCCCTAATATTTCATTTCCAAACTCTCACTCAAATCGAAAGCACTACATATTATGTACCTGCCTACCCACCACCTAGCTTCTATAAGTGATATTTTGGTATATTTGCTTTCACACATCTCCGTTTATCTATGCATTCCTCTATCAATCTGTCCAATCCATCTTATTTTTTGGATGCAATTCAAAATAAGTTGCAAATATCAGTACACCTCCCCCTAAGTGCTTCACCATGTATGTCATTATCTAGAGTTCAATATTTGTTTAGAGTTCTTTTTAAGGTGAAATTTACAAACAACAAAACACACAGATCTTAACTGTACCATTTGATGAGTTTTGACAAATGCACATATCCATCTAACCAAATCCCTATCAAGACATAGAATCGCAGGGCGCCTGGGTGGCTCAGTCAATTGAGCGTCCAACTTTGACTCAGGTCATGATCTCACGGTTTGTGAGTTCCAGCCCACATCAGGCTTGCTGCTGTCAGCCCGCTTCAGATCCTCTGTCCCCCTCTCTCTCTGGCCTTCCCCTGCTCATGCTGTCTCTCTCTCTCTCTCTCTCTCTCTCTCTCTCTCTCACACACACACACACACACACACACACACACACACACAAAATAAATAAACATTTTTTAAGAAGATATAGAATCCCCAAAGGAAATTCTGTCATATCCCTTCCTAGTCAAGGGACCACCGTCCCCCCAAAGGCAACTACTGCTCTGCTTTTTTTCATAGCAGATTAGTTTTGCTTGTTCTAGAACTTCATCTAAGTGGACTCATACAGTACATGAGTAAAAGTAGTCTTTTTATTTAAAACTTGAGACACTTGGAGATGGTTAAGAATGGACTCCTTTTAATATCTTTTGTGCATTCACAGGCTTCCAAAATAGTAACTCTAACATTTTCCTTTCACATATTATTTACCCATTTATCTTTCCCTTGTAGTATGTGATTCCTTCAAGGGCAAATATCCTTTCTATTAATCTTTGTATTCTTAGCACAGCCCCTGCAGACATTTAATAAATGTCTGTTGAATAAGTTGATGAGGGAACAGATTAAAGTTACTGGACTGGAGTAGGCTAGTAGCAAATTTTAGTTCTTTTACCTTCCTTTTGTATAGCCCTTAACCCATTTCATTACAGTTACCTGTGTGGGCATCTGTCTTGCCAGCTAGATGTGCCCAGCTTAGGCATGGTTGTGAAAGAGCAGACCTAGGCCGGCTGACTAGTGACGATGTCCCCGACATGGCTGCAGAAAGAAGTTCCTGCTCAAACCTCAGAACACACCTCCTCCCCTTAAGTAACTTACCGATTGATGCCTTCTTCCGAAGTCTGAGGTGGGAGGAAGGAGAGTGTGAGAGGCGTGGAAAGTGTGAGTAGAAGAGGGAGGGCTTCTCTCAGGTAGGGGCCAGAGGCAGGAGCCCTCAACCCTGTCCAGGCTTAGAATGACCTGGGAGCATTTTACCCCTCCCCAAACCAATTAATCAGAGTCTCTGGGGATGGTGTTTGGTGCTAGGTATTTATATAGCACTGCAAGGCTGACAGCCAATGGTTAATAAGTGACCAGTGAGAAACGTTCTGTATACACTGAGGCCAAACATGTTAGAGATCCTCAGACACAGTGGTTCTGAAACTTCAGGTCCATCAGAATCTCTTGGAAGACTCGTTCAAACACAGATTGCTGAGCCCCGCCCCCAGAGTTTCTGATTCAGTAGGTCTGTGACCACCAGGCCCAACATTTGCATTTTTAACAAGTCCCAGGTGAAGCTGATAATTGCTGATCTGGGACCACACTTTGGCAGCCAATCGGCTGAGTCCACAACCCTTCCCCAGCCAATCGGCTAAGGCATGATCTCTACAAAACCTTTGTGCTTTTGAAACTCGCTCTCTCTCCCCCCGGCATCTCACCGCTGCGTTGGTGCAGGTAGGAGATTGAGCTCGAGCTAGCTCGAATAAAGACTCTTTGCTTTTCTATCTGACTCGGCTCCCTGGTGGTCTTTGGGGATCACGAATTCTGGGCATAACAGTTGTACCTCAGTCAACTTTGTAGCCTAGTGCCTGGCACAGTACTTGGTACATGGCATATGTTGCTTTGAAGGTACGAATGAGCACTGTGACTGTTCGTTATATGGCTGGCTTCCTGGTGATCCTCCTCAGTTGGTCCTCTCTCTTGGCAAGGGGGTCCAAAAACCTTTGGTGAGAATGGGAAGATGATGTGATGCATTTCCATGTGTCACAGCTCCACGATTGGTGGTCTGGACTATGGAGCAGACAGAGTGGGTCTTTGTGGAGCCTTGACCATGAAGCCCTCTTCCTTGGTCCATATACTTGAGGGCTAGGAACCCTGTGTTGGTAATGCACACCAGAGTGCTAACTGATCACTGAGATGAGGCTGGTAAGGGCTCCCAGGGTGGCTTGCATTTGAACTGGGGAATCTGGACGTCTCATACTCTGTGGGAGGGACTTGCCTTACTATGCTTCCAGGCAATTTGTATTTCTTCCCATCCTATGTGCTTTTACTGGATTTCCAGGGGGTACTGTTCCCCATTCCCTCGGACTGTCAGGTCCCCCTGGTGGACCTTCATTCATTCTCCTATTCTTCACCTCTTGGAGAAATACAGTCCAAGGTGAAATGCCTCTTACAGAAGTGAACGCTTTCCAAAAGGAGACTTTGCATTTGAGGCACCATCTTGGGTCTTTCACCAGCACATGCATTTAAGGGTGAGAGTGGCAGTTTCTTGGTTGGCCACTCCTTATAAGACTGGTTCCCCTCTCTCCAAGCACCATGCCTCCTGCTGTCCATCTTCATTTGACTGCCTTTTTTGGAGCCAAGGTCCAGATTAAATTAATATGGCATGATCTTGTCTTTTATACCAAAGGGGATACAACATTAACTCATTGATAGAACCTGGGTCCCGCAGAAGGAAGTGGTCCTGCAGCCTGGGGTACTGACCTGAGCATCAGACCTGAGTCCTAGCCCTGGCTTTGCCACTGATTCTCTGTTACTTTGGGCAAGTCATTTCCATGCTTTGAGCCTCAGTTTCCCTATCTAGGCCATGTCCTAGACTCCATCTAAAATCACTGCCAGGTCTGCAATTACGAGAGTCAGGTTCAATTTGAGATGTCAAATTTAGGTTCCACATGAAAAAAACCTCAGCTGGCAGATCAATAAGGATTCCAAAGAAGCCATTTTTCACCTGGGGGTGCTTCATTCATCATTATCTGCCCTAATCATCTCGTCTTGAGTGCCGGCCCTGGGCCAACAGATCTGCCCAGCTGCACAGCTCTCGCTCTCCTGGATGGGCAGCAAACCCCGGAGGAGGCCAGCTCAGTTTGGCCTGGCACAGAGTAAGACGGAAGTATTAATCAAGCCAGAAGTGGCTGCTGGCAGGAGATCAGAAGGTTTTGTCCAGGTCCGTTGAGTGAGCAGAGCGGCTGTGGGCTGAGGCCGTGTGTTAAGGAAGGTGCAAGACATGAAGGCATTTGTTTGACGGCAGCCACCCCAGCACGCTCTACACAGGGACACAGTGACCGGAACACCTTGTCCGTACTAATGAAGCATGGAGTGCCATGTGTTTGGTGTTAACGCAGAAGGCTACCTAATGGATTAACTTGGACAGCTTGTCTTCTCAAAGTGAAGAACGTGGTGAGTATAATGGAGGGCCAGAGTGCCGGCCAGCTTCGGGAGCGGAAGCCAGCGAGGACAGAAACACTGAAGCCCCTCCGAGCTTCCTGGAATGCCTTTCCCCAAACCAGAGCTCAGACGCAGAGCTGCTCCCCCTCTCACACACCATCCACCTGTCTCCAGACTATGGTTCTTAATTAGAAGGAGTATTTTGGATGCGTGTCATATCCCGCTTCTGGTAACAGCACTTCTCCTCCACTGTCTGTTGCATGAAGTGACTTTGTAAGGACCTATTTCAAAAGCTGGAGTGCAAAGGGAAAAGTGGTTTTCAAAGCGAAATGCAGTGGAAGAAAGACTTAAAAGAGGAAGTCAAGCATTCATCTTTATCAGAGCATCTCAACCATTTCTTTAGTATACATTGTTATTAAGCACAAATGTACCTAGTGCTTTATGGAATCCTGACAGATGAACGTCTAGGTGATTAAAAAGGGATAAATCCAGGGGCATTTATGCCTTCTACAAAAGGACTCTTCACTTTACTGAAGATTGCCTTCAGGCATTCTTTTTTTTTTTTTTTTTTTTTTTAGAGGACTTTTCTGGACACCTGGGTGGCTCAGTTGGTAAGCATCCGCCTTCGGCTCAGGTTTGTTCTCATGGTTCGTGGGTTCGAGCCCCGCGTCGGGCTCTGCGCTAACAGCTCAGAGCCTGGAGCCTGCTTCGGATTCTAGGTCTCCTTCTCTCTCTTCCCCTCCCCCACTTGTTCTCTTTCTCTCTCTCTCTCTCTCTCTCTCTTGCAAAAATAAAAACATTAAAAAAAAAACTTCTGAGCGCTTAAAATACGATGCGATTTACACACCTCAATTGATTCAATTCTAGTTCAACCTAACTTTAAACCATTTTCCTGGAGACAGGAGGAATGCCTGGTTCTCTCTCAGCATTCCTTCTCTCCTTTCTTCCCATGCCCAAGGAGCCATGCCATTGACTGGTTCTGGGTTTGCCAAGGGGCTGGAAGGTATAATCTACAGCCTGGAGGTATAATTCAGCCCCAGAGTTGACAAATGAAAAATGGGGCTCCCAGGGAGACGACACAACTTCTTGGAGATGATCTAGTAAGTTAGTGCTAGTTTCACTCCATAATACTATCTCCTCACTGCAGTCCCTTACTTCACACTTGCCTTTCCTAAACTATATCCCCCCGTCTTTCAGACTTGTTAGGGAATTGTCCCTGGTGAAAAAGCAAACCCAGAGGGTTAACACACACAGCAGCTACCATTCATTTTCAGCCCAGTGAGAATTAGTTTACCAAGCAGTTTGGGGGGGGGCTAAGGAGTGGGTGGAGGCAGGGAGTCAACTGGCCAGAGGACATGGGGTCAGCCCGGAAAGTCACACTGGATTGAGAGCAGTTTGGATGTCTGGAGCAGAAGGTAGCAGAAGAAAAAGGGGAGGAAAGCTGGAAAACAAAGTTTGCTTTGCTCATTGCATATTTTCAAATTCAAACTAAAAACAGGTTTTCATTATTTGTTACATTTTTTTTTTTTAACATTTATTGAGACAGAAAGAGACAGAGCATGAGCATGGGAGGGGCAGAGAGAGGAGGAGACACAGAATCTGAAGGAGGCTCCAGGTTCTGAGCTGTCAGCACAGAGCCCAACGTGGGGCTCGACCTCACAAACCCAGCAAGATCATGACCTGAGCCAAAGTCAGATGCTTAACTGACTGAGCCACCCGGGCACCCCGCATTACATTCTTTGATTGCATGTGCCTTAGACATTAATTGTGCTTCAAAACCAAACGCTGAAATTGCTGTCCATTTTATGGTCTGCATATCCTCGTCTGCCACTCTGTCTTCAATCCATGGCGCTTCTGGCTCCCATTCTCAAGCTCACCAATGATCTCCATAGCAGTGGATGTATTTTTTAGTTCTTACGGCATTTAACCTCCCAGCACTACTTGACTCAGTTCCCTCATTCTTTTTTTTTTTAATTTTTAAAGAATATTTAGTTTTGAGAGAGACAGAGACAGAATGAGAGTGGGTTGGGGCAGAGAGAGAGGGAGACACAGAAGCAGAAGCAGGCTCCAGGCTCCGAGCTGTCAGCACAGAGCCTGATGCAGGGCTCGAACTCACAAGCCGTGAGATCATGACCTGAGCCGAAGTCGGATGCTCAACCCACTGAGCCACCCAGGTGCCGCAGTTCCCTCATTCTTGAAAATCTGTTTACCTACCATCAGACCAAGTTCTCCTGCATTTTTCCTAGCTTTTGTACACTCTTTCTCTCCTTTTTAGAGTCTTCTGCCTGACCATTAAATGTCAGAATTCTCCAAGGCTCTTTTTAGAACCCTCTTTTCTTCTCACTTTATGATCTGTCTCTCTGAGCAATATTTCCTTGTCCACATCTATGGCTCTGCGTGAGAATGACTCACAAGTTTGTGTCCCCAGCCCAGACCTTGTCTTCTGCCTCCTGTGATCAGCCCAATGTGGCCCTTTTGTTGGGTATCTTAGAATATGAAACTCAACAAATCTCAAACTCATGATGTTCATCCCACAAACCTAGACTTCTTAAAGTACTTTCCATGGTACAACCATGGACCTAGTTGCACAAGCCTGGAGTGTTCGGCGGGGGTTGCCCTTTACTTCTTCCTTCTCACCCCCATATTCAATTTGTCCTCTACTCTCATCAAGTTTACCTACTAAACATCTCAAATTCATCTGCTCTCCCGTTTCCACCTCCACAGTCCATCCTCTTCCACGTGGACTTCTACAATATTCATCTAACTATTCAATCACATCCATCTTGGGCTCCTTCAATGTGTCTTCTACATCAAATCTGAAATAATCTTCCCAAAGTACAGCTCAAATTGTGCCTACCTGTCCCCATGTTGAAAGCCTTTTTTGGCTTCTCATTGTTATTAGAATTAAAATTTAAGGGGCTCCTGGGTGGCTCAGTTGGTTGAGCAGCTGACTTCAGCTCCAGTCATGATGTCACAGTTCATGAACTTGAACCTCACATCGGGTCTGTGCTGACAGCTCAAAGCCTGGAGCCTGCTTTGGATTCTGTGTCTCCCTCTCCCTCTGCCCTCCCCGTTCATACTCTGTCTCTCTCTCTCTCTCTCTCTCTCTCTCTCTCTCTCTCTCTCTCAAAAGTAAATAAAGCACATAAAAAAATTAAAAATAAATGAACAAACATTAAAAAAAATAGAATTTAAAACAGGGGCGCCTGAGTAGCTCAGTCAGTTAAGGGTTAGGCTCTTGGTTTTGGCTCAGTTCACGATCTCATGGTTCATGAGTTTGCGCCCCACATCAGGCTCTGTACTGACAGTGCATAGCCTGCTTGGGATTCTCTCTCTCCCTTTCTCTCTGCACCTCCCCTGCTCACACACACACACTCTCTTTCTCTGTCTCTCTCTGTCTCTCTCTCAAAAATAAATAAATTTTTAAAAACAGAATTAAAATTTAAAACGTTCATGTAGGAGCAACTTCTTAATATTCACACTGAATTGCAGTCTTCCGGGCTCTGCCATCTAATTGCATGACTTGACCTCCAGTCATCATGTTGAGCTTCCTCCCACCCCAGGACCTTTTCACATCCTCTGCCCTTTGCCTGGAACATTGATCTTTCTCCTTTCCATTCACTTACCTCCTGTCTCCTCAGATCATTTTACTTCCCCCAGGAAAGCTGTGGTGGGTCTTGTTGACAAACCATATTCTAGGCTCCCAGAGTATCATGTTCTTCTCCATTTCATTAAAACAACAACAACAACAACAACAAACACCTGGCATGTTTTTAAAAACCTGACATATTTTTTAATTCAATTTAATTTTTTAATGTTTATTTATTTTTGAGAGGGAACGTGCAAGCAGGGGAGGAGCAGAGAGAAAGGGGGACAGGGGAGCCAAATTGCGCACGGTGCTAAGAGCAGAGAGCTCCATGCGGGGCTCAAACTCATGAGCCATGAGATAATGACCTGAGCTGAAGTCGGATGCTTAACTGACTGAGCCACCCAGGTGCCCCTGCTTTTTTTTATCATTGTACCCCTAGCACTTAGGGTGGTGCCTGCCATGTGGTGGGCATACCATAAGTACTGCTTATTAATTGTACCTTGGTTTTCAATTATTGGGAATATTATTATGAGTCCAAGTTGGAATTCACCAGGATTCCCAGCCTAGGAACCCCAACAGAGTCTATGACGTATAAACTATTCTAAGTGAATATGCCTTGACAAACTAAGGTGCACCCCAAATGTGAATGTGACTTGACACTCACAAAGGAAATGGATCACCCACACTTATCAACGGAAAGAATACACTAAAACCATTTTACTGCATTACCTAAATGAGGCAAAAATGTTCTGAAAATTTGAGGACTTTTTAGCCTCAAAACTGAAGTTTATCAGACAGCTCCACATATCAAATTTGGACTCTTCAGGTAGCAAATGTGACGGCACTTTTCTCAGCTGATTTCATCTACAAGATCGGGAACAGCTAGGTGTTGAGAGCGTTCACTCGACCACATAGCCACTCTCCGGGTATAGATAGTTTAAGTACTTCAACTCTGGAGATAAATCGTGACTCTTGAGCTTGTATTCATTCTCCTGGCAATCTACAAGCAAATGTGGCCTGGGAGCCTTTACCCTCCAACGAGAGTATATTTTTTTGGAAACACTTCATCCGTCTGTGTGCTTCAACGTCCTTACCTATAAAATGGGAATGCTAAAACCTACCCTGCCTGCCTCAGGGTCATTGGGAAAGTCTAAAGTAAAATTAACCAAGGGAAATTATCTTGTGAAGCATAAAGTCCCACGCATGTGCAGTTCATTCCTTTTCATAGTAATTGTTGGTATGATGAACATTCTATAGGCTAGTCATACCCGTAAATAGCCATGATAATTAATTAAGTTATGATATTCATGGCCAGACACCTGCTATGGAACAAGAAATGTCTCTCAGATGACGTGGGGGAGAAAACGAACAATTAGGAATCCAGAATATTTCTAGATTTAGCATTTTGTTTTCCCCCAAATGGCCCTTTTCTGTCTTTCCAAAGAATCCTGCTGCATCACTGAAAGAAATGGATTTTTCTTAGTCAAAATTAAATACAATAAGTTGATAGTGGCCATGTAGGTCTTCACACATAATGCTTGGCTGCTCTGAGCCTCGATTCAGCTGTTGGTCCTGAATGGGGCTCCGGCCCTTTAGGCACACATTCCACTAAAACACCGCGCAAATCATGTATTTTAACCACACATGCCAGGTTTCAGGGAACAGAACTCTCTTTAATTATGAAACAGTTTGCACATTTGCTGGATGCACATGAGGGGCTATTTTATAAAGGCACAATTATCAGAAGCAAAAAAGTTTAAAAAATAACTCACAGAGAGATGAATCTGGAACACAGTAAGAGAGGAGACAAAATCATATGAAGAGAAAGGCCTAGAGACCCTTTTGGCTGAATCCTGTTGGTTCAGAGTTTTGCACCTGTCAGTGTCTTTTATTTGCTTCAGTAGAAGATATTTCTTCAGGCCTGTGGACAACTCTGAAATTGCAAAACAGGCGTGGAAGCACATTCATGGAAATGTAATCTTGTCTTCCTCTAGACCGTGGGGACTATGAGCTATCCTGGGGTTCCACGTGCCAGAGACATGAAGAAAGCAGAGCGGTCCCAGAGAAAAGTGACCGTGGAGGAGGAGCTTCCGCCACAAGGGAGAGAATAGGGTAAGAAGTTCACATTTGTAAGTAATTGCAACAGCTGCCAGTAAATATACTGTCTTTCAGGGATGTGAGATGATAATAAAGCCAGGCAGCTGACCCAAGCTCCCCGGGCAGCAGAACAGAGGGGAGGCAGCGTCCTTTATTAAAATACAGACAGGGTGTTCGAGGTTAGGCATCAGGAGAAACTTATTGAAGGCAAACCTTGTCCATTTCTGAAGGCATCAGCACCATAGTTTGAGTTTGAGGCATTTTAAACAATGGAATGGAATAGAATGAGGTTAGCTTGTTTGGAGACCGGGAGATTAAAAAAAAAAAAAAAAAGGTCAAAAAGGTCAGACGGTCTTCTCTTCAGCTGCCTTCTCTTTCTTCCAAGTGCACTAAGTTGGGTGAACTGGTGTCTGTGTGCCTGAGTTCAAAACCAGATCTACCATTTATTGGCTGTGTGGCCTTAGACAAGTTACTTCGTCTCTCTGTGCCTCAGTTTCCTTCTTAGTCAATGATAATGATAGAGTGTTCTCTCAAGGACCATTGTGAGGAGTAAATGAGGTCGCCTATGGAAAAGCCTTTAGCGCAACACCTTCCAGGAAGTAAGCACTTAATACACACTGGCTGGTATTATTGTTTTGTTACTGTGTTCGTTTTGGCCTCCTCTCCACACACAGTCTACGTCTCTAAACCCAGTCGCATTACGGTCCTATCCTGGCTTCCCTTAGGCCCCAGGGTTGTGCTTAAACCATTTGGGCATGTCATATCCACCCAAACCCAGTGTGGCACTCATGGTCTCCCATGCCAGCTGACCTTTTCCCCCAAAACATCCAACATTGGTCATCAGTACTTTCTCACGTTAGTCTCCTAGACAAAGACTTTGGAGTCCCCTCGTTCCCCATTGCTACTTCCCCAGCTCTTTAAAATGCCCTTTAAGGGGTGCCTGGGTGGCTCAGTCGGTTAGGTGTCCGACTTCAGCTCAGGCCATGATCTTGTGGTCCGTGGGTTTGAGCCCCACATGGGGCTCTGTGCTGACAGCTGAGAGCCTGGAGCCTGCTTCAGATTCTGTGTCTCCCTCTCTCTCTGCCCCTCCCCCATGCATGCTCTGTGTGTGTGTCTCTCTCTCAAAAATAAACATTAAAAATTTTTTTACAAATAAAAAAATAAAATGCCCTTTAATCTCCTTCACCGCCACCCTCTCATGGATTTCCTGACTTCAGCAAGATTCTGGATCTTTCCCCCACCGTCTCTTTCCCTCCCCTACTCGTCTTCACTATCCCTACTGCCAGCTCATCCTAGTCTCCTCTTCCTACACTAATCTTCCTAAAATTCCATTTTGCCTTGGCAAGTCTCCCGCTTAGGAGCCAAAAATGACATCCAACTGTCACTGCAGTCGAATTCAGGCTCCTTTTTGGTGTGCTGGGAATGTTTTGGATTTGAATCTGGAGGGTGCTTCCATGGCGTGGGTTATCAGTCTCCTTACGCTGCTGTAACGAACACCACAGGCTGGGGGGCTTAAACAACAGAGGTTTATTCCTGGTCCTGGGGGCTGGAATTCCCAGATCAAGGTGTGGGCATGGTTGGTTCCTTCTGAGGCCTCTCTCCTTGGCCTGCAGACGGCCGTCTTCACCCCGTGTGCTCACGTGGTCTTCTCTCTGTGTGTATCTGTGCCTGATCTGTTCTTAGGACTGTGTCCTATCCTCCTTTGCTTACAGGGACACCATAATGATGTCATTATGGATTCGGGCCCATCCTAATGATCTCACTTTAACTTATTTAGGTCCTTTAAGACCCTATCTCCAAATACAGTCACATCCGAAGGTACTGGAGGGTTCGGGATTTCAACATGAATTTTGACAAGGAGACAGCATAATTCAGCCTAGAACAGTATATGTATATGAAAATTAAAGCACACTCTCAATGTACATGTAGTTTACTGTACCTATATTATACTTTGGTAAAATAATTTAAAAATTGGCAGTAGTAACAATAAAAAATCAACTTCCTTCTCTCGACCTCAAATCCCATGTTCTCTTCTCACTGTCTTAGACAAATCCTTGATATCCTTCTCACTTTCCTTGTTCTCTCCATGCATTCATTCATGCACCCACCACGTTTGTTTCTGTGTCTACACTCATACCTTTCCTCCCCTCCATTACCTTTTTTTTTTTAATTTTTTTTAACATTTATTTATTATTGAGAAACAGACAGAGCATGAGCAGGGGAGGGGCAGAGAGAGGAGGAGACACAGAATCCGAAGCAGACTCCAGGCTCCGAGCTGTCAGCACAGAGCCTGACACGGGGCTCGAACTCACAGACCACGAGATCATGACCTGAGCTGAAGTCAGATGCTCAACTGACTGAGCTACCCAGGCGCCCCTCCATAACCTGTTTTTTAAAAAGTTTATTTATTTTCAGAGAGAGAGAGAGAAAGCATGACTGGGAGAGGGGCAGAGAGAGAAGGAGAGAGAATTTCAAGCAGGCTCTGCACTCTCAGCACGGAGCCTGACTCAGGGGTCAATCCCATGGCCCCGGGATGATGACCTGAACTGAAATCAAGAGTCAGAGGCCCAAACAGCTAAGCCACCCAGGTGCCCCTTCCCTCCATAGCCTTTAAAACCTTTCGGGGCTCAGCTCAAATTCTATCTCCTGCATGTACAGATTTGTTCACATGCACTCTGTTTCATTCAGCATTGATGGAGTGTGTTCTATGTGCTGGTCTCAACGTTCTGGAATATTGAATGAGAGACATGTGCCCCAGCCTCATGGAGTCTGCCATTTGTGGGAAGACGGATGAGTAAAAATCAGCAAGCATTGTAGTTATGAACACCGGGTATCTCAGTCCTGCTCAGGATGCTTTAACAAAATACCACAGACAGAGTGGCTTAAACAACAGACGAACATTTACTTCTCATAGTTCTGGAGGCTGTGGAGTCCAAGATCAAAGTGCTGGCAGATTTGGTTAATGGCGAGAGCCCCCTTGCAGGCTTGCAGAGAGCTGCCTTCTTGCTGTGAGTTCTCATGCTGTAGAGACAGCGCCCTGGCATCTCTTCCCCATTTTAGAAAGGTGTCAACTCCATCCTGAGGCCTCATGACCTCATCTAGACTTAATTACTTCTCGAAGGCCCTACCTCCAAATATCATCACATTCGGGGTTGGAGCTCCAATACAGGAATTTTGGGAGAGCTCAAACATTTAGTCTATAATTCAGGGCATAATGTGAGCACAGTCACCAGAGACCATAAGGATGAGAAAGATTAGCCAGATAAGGGGATGCAGAATAAAAAATGCATTCATGGGGAAAGCCTCTTGCAGATGTTCTGGGATGAATGAAGGCAGGCAGAGTAGGGAACTAACCGCAAGTAACTTAGTGTTTCTGGGGCATAGGGGCATGAAAAGGGGTGATGGGAAAGAGAGTGCTGAGGCTGAAGAGGGGCTCCCAGGAGCTATTCAGGGGACTTTGCACTTTACCCTGCAGGCAGTAGTGGGTCACTGAAGCCTGAGAGTCAGTCAAAATCGCAGAGTAGAAATTTCTCTTTGGCAACAAAAAGGAGGATAAGTTAGGGGTGACCCGCTGGACGTCTCTCTAGACTCTACATCCTGATTTAGAATTGAATGGTCAATTTTTGCTCCCAGGCTCTAGATTTCAGTCTCCTACCCAAGTATAAGCTTGTTCAGGACAAGGACCCTATTTTTGCAGGTGCCCAGCATAAGACTCCATGAAAACTCTGCAAGGATCCTCTTCTGAACTTTTTCTTCCCTTGCTATGATCAGATGTCACTATAACACTTTTCTTTCGGTAAAGAATGTTCTTCCCACACCATTACTGTACTTATTTTATTGGACTTTCTTGGGAATGTCCAGAAAATGGGCTGATGTCAAGTGCAAAGGTCATAGTGCTGTGGACAGTGACAGTTAGATGTAAAGCAGGGCTTCTGGGACTTTAATATGCACACGGACACTGAGGACTCTTGTTAAAAATGCAGATCTAGGGGCGCCTGGGTGGTTCAGTCGGTTAAGCGTCCGACTCTTGATGTCAGCTCTCAATGGTTTGTGAGATTGAGCCCCATGTCAGGCTCTGCACTGGCAATGCGGAGCCTGCTTGGGATTCTCTCTCTCTCTCTCTCTCTCTCCCTCTCTCCCTCTCTCCCTCTCCCCCTCCCTCCCTCCCTCCCTCTCCCTGACCTTCCCCCACTCACTCTCTCTTTCTCTTAAAATAAATAAATAAACTTAAAAAAAAAAAAACCTTAAAAAATGCAGATTTGGATTCCGCAGGTCTGGGATGGGGCCTGGGACTCTGCTTCTCTGACAAGTGGATGCAGCATGTCCACGACCATATTTTGAGGAGCCAGGGTGTTGGGGGAAGAACACCCCAGGCTGAAAAACCTGAGGGTCTGGGTTTGAGCTCTCTGCCTTGTCAGAAAGTGGACGCAAGACCCGGACCAAGTCAGTGAACTTCCCTGGGCCTCAAGCTTCCACTTTATATAAGGAGTTTGTCCAGGTGATCTCTTTAAATTCATCTGCAATTTGGTGAGTTCTATTTGGCAAAAACATTTTGAGAGTCTTGAAGAAAAGAGGTATGTGAATCCAGTCCATTATAGTTATTAATGTTACTGAGAGAGGGGCCATGGCTGGAGTTCCAGTGGATTAAAAAAAATAATCCTTTAATCTTTCTAACATAGTCTCTCACCACTTGGCTGGGCACAACGTAGATTACTGCTTTGAATGCGCCAGGCTAAAACGAAAATCTCAAGTCAGGATCCTCTTGCCCTTATACTCCATTTGCGGCCATGCTGTCTCGGATGCATGTTGAAATAACTTTTCAATCGTGAAACAAGCCTCCATTTACTTTAAAATAAATTTTCAAGGAGTTCTATGTAAACCCCAAATTCACCACGGTAGCCGGGAAAGAACAGGTGCAACGGAGTGTGGATTTTTGAATTTAAACATCTCTAACTTGGGATTTGGTTGACGTGATCCCTGAAGGTCTCCGCATTGCTACTGTATGCGCTGAAAAGGGTGGATAATGAAGAGAGGTATAATCTCATTTGTTACGGAACGCTGTTTGTGACAGCTCATTGGAGCCACCACGCTGAAGGCCAATGGAGAGGTTAACCGTTTTTTTTCTTTCTTTCTTTCTTTCCCCCCACCCCCGAATACTGATTATTCAAAGCAGTGCAGGAGAATCAGAGAACAGCATCACAATAAGATAAAGGCAGTACTTGCTTTCAAATGTAATCCTTCTCTTCAGTATTAACAAGCTGCTGAGTAGAGGAACAGCACAGCACCGTCCTTGGGACCAGTGGGTTTCACTTAATTTGGACAAGGCCCGACAGGAGGGAGATGAGAAAGTGTAACCCGAGGGGCAGTCATGTCAGGTGCTGGCTGTGCCCGTGTGTGTTGTGGAGGGGTGAGGGGGTGGGAGAAGCACAGGCGGGAAGCCTGTTAGGGGGCTGGCTCAAAAAATGTACCATCAAGCCTCAAACAACTACTCAGCTCAGAAACATTCACATGCAGCTTTTAAGATGTTGGTCTTTTTTAACGAGTGAGTTTCAGGCAGTGTATGCAATTGTGGCAAAACAACAACAACAACAAAACGGAAATAGTGTGCCTTCTCTTTGCCAGGATTCTCAGCCCCCAGCTACAAGCGGGGTGTAAGTTGACGTGACAATAGTGAAAATGCTGCTATCTGGCACATCCCGGGAAATGTTGCCTTCCTCGCAAGCCTCCCGTGCGTGCGGGAGCTCCTAGCGGATCTCGGCGCCCAGACTGCAGGACTCCAGCCCTCCACCCATGACTCCAATTTCCAGAGAGCCCACCTGCATTGCTAGAGCTCTCTCACGTCCCACACTGCTCCTGTGGGGCCTTCCTCCGTTCTTCCTCTGGGTCATGCAGCCTCTCGGGTCCCTCATCCTGTGCAACCTGGGGCCACTTGGATGTTGCTTTTGTCTCTTTCCTCGGCACCCTGCCCAGCCACGATGCCAGTTGAGTTCCCTCCTCCTTGCCTTAAATCACAAGCTCTTCTTCCCAACCCTGCTCCTTCCAGGAAGCAGGCTGCCCCTCCTCTGTTCAGCCAGCCCCTTTCTCCTCCCTGGGTTTCAGTCCATTTCAATCTTATGGGGGTTTTTTCTCCAAAGCTTTTGCTCCCAATCTTATGGGGGTTTTTTCTCCAAAGCTTTTGCTCCCAAAACCAAAACCAACAAACAAAAAATAAAACCAGGCATGTTCTTGGGAGCGTTATTTTCTTGCAATATCATAGTGGGAAAATAACTCATGTATGCATCTTTAATTTCTTCTTATGCTCTTTTAGCTTCTAGCTGTTGAGATCTAGAGAGGCAGCGGCCAGAGTTAACGGCAGAGCAAATGGACCCAGTGCACCCTTGTGAGCTGACAAACGGCAGCCTTGAGCTCTTGAGTGAAACATGATGGCATTTTCTGAATGCTGACTATAGGAGAAGCCTGAACGGGCAGGCAGACCACGCGGGTCCACCGCCTTAGAGCTGTGGACGGTCTTTGTACCTCATTGAGCCTCAGTGTCTTCATCTGCAAAATCACCCTGCCATTCGGGGAGTAAGCTGAGATACTCTAGTGAATGTGCCTGAGAGTCCACGGTTGTCCAGAGCATGTTCATCGATTCACTTTTTCATTGGTTTCTTCTCAATCAGCAAGGCAGAAGCACTGATCCTCGTCCAGTCTCCAGAAGGCTTTGCTGTTTGTCTGCCTTTGTAGATAGTCTTTTTCTTTTTTTCTTTTGAACAGAGAAAGAGCACAAGCAGAGGAGAGGGGAGGAGAGAGAGAATCTTAAGCAAGCTCCATGCTCAGCGCAGACTCCAACGTGGGGCTCGATCCTATGACACTGGGATCATGACCTGAGCCCAAATCAAGAGTCAGACACTTGGGGCACCTGGGTGGCTCAGTCAGTTAAGCCTCTGGCTCTTGATTTGGGCTCAGGTCATGATCTCATGGTTTGTGGGATCGTCCTGCATTAGGCTCAGTGCTAACAGCGTGGAGCCTGCTTGGGATTCTATCTTTCCCTCTCTTTCTGTTCCCCTCCTATACTCATGTTCTCTCTCAAAATAAATAAATAAACATTAAAAAAAAAAAAGAGTCAGAACACTCAACCCACAGAGCCACCCAGGCATCCCTGCCTTTGTAGCTATTCTGAGCACCAAGAATCATTTTCACGAGGGTGTTAGAATAAAACTGTGGGCAGGACCCTGAGGAAGAAACCCTACCAGAGCCATAGTTCCACTTGCCGGGCTCGGGAGATCCCACCCCACCCCTAGTCTGGGCAGGCTCAGAAGGGGGGAGCTGGTTTGTGAGTCTTCTGGGCTAAGGGGAGATCGACGTGCAAAGTTCTCTAGCCTCTCTCCAGTGCTACTACCTCAAGGCTGTTGATGTTATGTGGTAGCTGAGAGCTGGGTTCACGCCCTACTCCACCACTGGCTGTCCACGCGGACCCGCACAACCACGGCATAGCCGAAATCTACACATCGAGCTCTGCTACCTGCAGCCACCATGCTGGGTGCTGGGAGACTGTGGGGAACAAAAATCAAGGTTTCTGTCCTCACAGACCCCATGGCTGGGCTTAACTGCTCTTAGCCTCAGTTTTCTCATTTGTAATTTTTTTTATGTTTTATTTTATATTTGAGAGACAGAAAGAGAGGGAGAATATGAGTAGGGGAGGGGCAGAGAGAGAGAGGGAGACACAGAATCTGAAGCAGGCTTTAGCCTCTGAGCTGTCAGCACAGAGCCCGACACGGGGCTCGAACCCTTCAAGCTGTGAGATCATGACCTGAGCCAAAGTTGGACACTTAACCGACCGAACCCTCCAGGCACCCCTCAGGTTTCTCATTAGTAAAATGGGAATAATAATACCTATCTCATAACTTTGCTATACGACTAAATGAGGTGACAGCCAAGGAGCTGAGGACAGCGCCTGTCACACAGCAGGTACCATGTTTTGACATGATAGCTCTGGTTATTTATTACAACTCGGAACACTGCTGTGTTTGTTTTCCAGGCACAAGAGTCATACCTATCAGTATCTAATGATTAGATCTGTGTTATGGAAAAAAAAAACCCTAAAAATCTGACTATGTTTACATGTATTTAAATAAATGAAGGAAAAATGGCAAATAAAATTGTGGAATTAAAGGGTAAAAGAGAGCCTATTATATGCCTTGGAATTATTTGAGTTGTTTAAACAATTATGCATTACTTTTTAAGCCAAAATTCAATAAACTTTTAAAAAGCAAAAAAAAAATTTTTTTAATGTTTATTTTTTTTGAGATTGAAAGAGAGAGAGTGAAAGCGGGGAGGTGCAGAGAGAGAGAGGAGAGAGAGAGAATCACAAGCAGGCTCCATGCTATCAGCACAGAGCCTGATGTGGGGCTTGAACCCACAAACTGAGATCATGACCTGAACTGAAATCAAGAGCTGGACACTTAACCGACTGAGCCACCCAGGTGTCCCTCTCCAAAAATGTTTTTAAATAGCTAACCAACTGTGTCACCCTCTCTCTCTGCCCCTCCCTGGCTCCTTCTCTGTCTCAAAAATAAATAAACATTTAAAAAAAAAAGATGGGGGGAACGCCTGGGTGGCTCAGTCAGTTAAGCATCCAACTTAGGCTCACGTCATGATCTCACAGTTCGTGGGTTTGAGCCCCGCATTGGTTTCTGACAGCTCAGAACCTGGAGCCTGCTTCAGATTCTGTGTCCCCCTCTCTCTCTGCCCTTCCCTGGCTCACACTCTGTCTCTCTCTGTCTCAAAAATAAGTAAATATTAAAAAAAATTTTTTTTAAATAGCTCACCAATACCACCATGGGAGTTGATCAATCTATTAGATCGAATTTTCTCTTTCTAGGAATGTGGACAAGTGTCTCCAAAACATCTCCTCCACAAGGATCCCCCGACCCCCAGCCTCGGCCACAGGCATTGCTTTGCTCCCTGAACCCAGTGTAAAGGGCTAATGTTATTATTAGTCTGTTCCTTCTGTGATCTTCCGCCAGGCCAGAGCTACCCAAGCGAACAATAATCATTATCATCTCTGACAATCTGAGAAGATGAACTGCAAGGGAAAAATTGAAAAATTGCACGTGTGAGTTATATTATGTGTCTTAATTTTAGAGCTAAGATGAAACCACAGTGCACTGTAGCATACTGTTATTTATCAGAGGCAATTATTAGGAATGCCAGTTTGCATAGTACATATTTGTGCCCATAAAAACACAGTACGTACTGACCCGTCTGGTCTCTGGATTCCAGATTGCTCTTTTGCCTGGGTATCTTAATTTCTCCCAGGCCCCAGACCAAACCAGACAAGTGACAAAGAGCTATTTGCTCCTCTTGGTGGAGTAACAGGGTGTCCCAGAACAGATCTCTTTGTGGGCGGCCATGAGCGGCCTGCCAGAGTTCTTGGCCCAAGGAGAAGGCTGAGGTCACAGTTTGGAGCAGGGTTCAGGCAGTGTGCCAGACCTGGAAGACCTTCTGAGCACTCCCGGGGGGATCTTAATGGGGAGGGGAATGCCAACAGGGTCAGAAGTCTGACAGTTACGCAGGTGGGATTTGGCACTAGATACAGCTGGGATTACCTACTAATGTAACATCATTTGTGCCCCCAAATTGGTAAAATCTGGGAAGAATCTGGGATTACAAATGCAGGTGCGTTTCCCTCTTTTTTGGATAGTGCTTTATAATTATTATTAAGTTCTGGCAGGAGCGGGAGCCGGGCGTTTTAGACAAACGCTTGCACTTTGCACATCCAGAAGTGGGGTTCCCACTCTTGAGGTCTTCTGGAGACCCACATTCTTCCCTCCTCACCCCTCCGTCATAGATCAGACAGGGAACCCTACTTTAATTCGGAAAGGGGGACTAAACTTCCCTCTGGCCCCAGATGACTTATCTTTTTCCACGTTATAAGGCCTTTTCGGCCTCCAGTTTCCTACCTTTTGACTTGGGTATGACTATTCTGTTACTCCTCCCTTCCCCCTTCCCTCTCCCAACCTCCAGTAGTCAGTACTTGGAGACAGTGCCAAGACCATTGCATGGGTTGGCTGACCTTGGCCTCATCAGCTTGCCCCACAGCCAACCACCCATCCCCACTCTAAATGCACCATAGTGAGGGAGAAGTTAGAGCTTGTGAACTCTAGGGAAACCTCTCAAATGCCAGAGTTTGTCTTGGTCCCTTATACTATGCAGCATTGACAAGCATTTAAAATTCCCCAGCACCTATATGATTTTTTAACAAACACAGGACGTTCAAGCTAAACTCTGTTTCTGAGATCATGACACTTGTATCTCTTAGCACTACTGGGGTAGGTGAGGGAAAACTTATTTATGCAGTCCTTCTGTGGAGCCTCAGACACATTCATGACCTCTGTGAGGATGCCTCTCCTAGGCTGTATGACCACAGTTCCCTGCTATCGTAGTGTCACTCTTTATGGGCCACTGGCCAATGGCTACTCAGGCGCTATGGTAGCCTCTGTAGCCTTCAAGTGCAAGAAATGAGTCTCAGGAGCCTTCTCATTTTCCCATCTCTAGCCCAAATCTATGTATAATAAGGGTTATTTGAGGCCAGAGGTGAACAGGCCAAGCAAGTACCAAGACCTTTCTCTCAAACCCCAGTTCAGAGAGAACGTTGAACTTGCATGTTATGTGTTCTGAGCCTTAGCAACCTCCCTCCAGCTAGAGTCAGCCTGGCCTGAATACCAAAGAGTGGTTTTATAATATTGGTGATTTATTACCTCCTTTTCCCATGTCAGATTACTCGCAAATGGTTATCATAACGTTAATCTTACATCCTTTCTCCGTCCTTTCTTTTATCAGTTGGAGAAAGCCAAAATATTTGCAGCAGACACACACAGATAGCACTTGGGGCTAGATGTGAGGCAAAGCATGTCAGACTTTAAGGTTTGAAGATTTTGATTCCTACATCTTACTATTGGTGTCAGCCCTCAATATCTGACCTCTGTAGGCCAGTGATTCTGCTGGTCTGGGAATCACACTTGATAATCACTTGTCTAGGTCAACATGCCACCACATAGAACCAAATTTAAGTAACTTGTGTTTGGTTCTCTATCTTGTGGTCAAATTTAAAAGCCTAACTGCCCTTTTATGTATTTAATCATGATTAGACTGATCACTATGGGTGACTGGCCATATTGGCTGGGAGTGTCAAGATCATTGTACCTATGACTTCAATCAGTTTTTGCAAACCATTTAGCCTCATGGTTATCCTTTGCCAGGGGCTATGCTTAAGAGACACATCACTTACCTGAACAAAACTAGAAATTGTAACGTGTAGGGTGGAAACTCTGATGATAAATAGAATTTGGGTAATAGACCCAAGTTAAGGACTTCGATTTGGGGGGAATCAAATATGTTCTAAAATCTTTTGACCACATAATTATGCCTCTGAAAAATAGTCTACACCAAGTAAATAACCAAAAATACAAAAGAATATCTATGCACAGGTGCGCCTGGGTGGCTCAGTTGGTTAGGCATCTGAGTCTTGATCTCAGTTCAGGTCTTAATCTCAGGGTTGTGAGTTCAGGCCCTGTGTTGGGTTCCATGCTGGGTGTGAAGCCTTCTTAAAAAATAATAATAATAAAGAAAAGAATATTTATGCACAAAGGTGTTCACCATGTCATTACTTAAACAGTGAAAAACAAGAAGCAAACAAAAAGCAAACTGTAGAGTATATATAGATTGTTAATAAAGGCAAAACTGAGCGTAGCATATATTGAAAATCTGTCTTCCCAATTTTTCTGTAAATCTAAACTGTTCTAAAATAAAAAGTTTATTAAAGTTGGTATATCCAACTTGCTGGACTATTGTGCAACAGTTAGAAATGACATTTGTGAAGAGTTTGTAATAAAATAGAAAATTTCTAAGCCAAGTCAAAAAAGAAGGATGTAAAATTTTGCAACTTTCAAAACAATGTGTATTGGCGACAACTTCTAGTATGACAGTATGAGGAGCTCCATGGATCCTCTCACCCAGGAAAACAACCATTAATGAGTACAAATTAAATTTAAAAACCCAACAACTGAGGACTCTGGAAATTGTCCTAAAGGCATACAGCAAATGAAGAAACATTTATTCAAGAAAACATACAAAATCACATTAAGAACAGTCAGTCTATGGCATTGAGCCATGGCTTGCTTCCTCTCCCTGCCTCCCAACCAACCCCTCAGCTCAGTGTGATAGAAGCTCCACTCTATGTGGGTGCAGCCAAGAACATTATCCTGGTTGAGGCCTAGTGTCTTTCCCTAGGAGGGACAGGCCACCAGAATTTCTCATCCTTTCCTGCTTCCCCTAGCTCTATGTTGTAGAAGCACTAATCTAGGCCAGAGCAACTGAGAGGTCTAGAGTTCTCTTCCTCCACCCAGCCTCCACTTACAAGGTGGAAGCTCTACCCTAGGTGTGGGTAAAGACAAGACAAAGAGAAAACTACTCATGTTCAAGGGAGTCCCAAAGAGATTAACAATTGACTTCTCATCAGAAACTAAGGGGTCCAGAAGGTAGTGGGATGAAACATTCAAAGCACTCAGTGAAAAAAGCCTGTCAACCAAGAATCTGACATCCAGTAAAACTATCTTTCAAAAATGAAGGTGAGATACAGACATTTTCAGATAAACAGAAACCAAAATAATGTATTACTACCAGGCCTGTCTTATGAGAAGTACTAAAGAAAGTTCTGCAAGGCTGAAAACAAGTAACCCCAAGCAGTAGTTCAAATCTACACAAAAAAGGGAAGAACACCAATAAAGGTAATTATGTAATTATAAAGGACAGCATAAATGCATATTTTTCTTCTTTCTTCCCTTAATTGATTTGAAGAGCAATTGTATAAAACTATACACACACACATATACTTGTATTCTCATGTTGATAACATATAAAAATGTAATATATTTGACAATAACAGCACAAAGGAGGCAAGTGGGAGCAAAGCTGTATAAGAATAAGAAACAACACCAGATGGTATCTTGAATGCACAAGGAACAAATGAAGAGAATCAGAAATGGCAAGTAAGAAGGTTCATGTAACAAGCTCTATAAATACTTGTTCTCATTTCCTCTCTCATCTTCTTTAACAGACATAAAACTATGTAGCATAATAATTATAGAAATGTATTGTTGGGTTTGTAATGTATATAGGCACAGTATGCATATCAATAATAGCATAAAAATGTAGACGATGGAATAGAGCTATAGAGGAGTAATGTTTTTATATGCCACTGGGATTAGTTACTATAAATTTGAAGTAAATTCTGATAAGTTAAGATGTATATGGTAAGCCATAGAGCCACCGTTAGAAAATAACAGAAATATATATGGTGAAAGAATAATTAAAAGGAACTTAAATATTACACTACAAAATGTTAAATTAATGCAAAAGAAAGGAGAAAGAAGGAGAGAAGAACAAAATTGACTTGAACCATATAGAGAACAAAAAGTAAAATGGCAGATGTAAATTCAACTACAGCAGTAATAACATGAAATGTGAACAGATTAAACAATTCTGTCAAGAGGCAGAGATTGTCATCCTGGATAAAAAAAAACAAGATCTAAATCTATTCTGCCTTTAGGGCACACACTTTAGATCCAAATATACAAATAGGTTGAAAGCAAAGGTATGGAAAAAGGTATATCAGCAGCTATAAAAAAGGTGTAGTGGTTATATTCATACAGACAAAATCATTTTCAAAACAACATGTTACTACAGATGAGGAGCACTTTATAATGATAAAAGGTTCAATTCACCAGGAAAATTTAACAATTCTAAGTATATATGCATCTAAAAGCAGAGCTCCAAAATACATGAAGGAAAAACTTGATAGAACTAAAGAGAGATAGACAATCCAATAATACAGTTCAAGACTTCAATAGCCCACTTTTTGTAACAGATAGAACCAAGTGGAAACCCAACAAGGAAATAAACGACTTGAACAACAATATAAACCAACTAGAGCTGAAAGGTTTCTATCGGACACTCTACACAACAACAGTAAAACATATTCTCTTCAAGTGCCTGTGGAACATTCTCGAGCATAGATCATATAGTAGGCCATTAAAAAGCCTCAATAAATATAAAAGCATTGAAATCATGAAAAGTATGTTCTTTAATCACAATGGAGTAAAATTAGATAACACCAATAACAGAAATTGGGAAAGTTCAAAAATATGTGGAAATTAAACAACATACTCCTAAATGAAGAAAAATCACAAAGGAAATGAAAAAGTACATTGAGAGACACCCTGCTGGCTCAGTGAGTAGAGCATGCGACTCTTGATCTTGGGGTCATGGGTTCCAGCCCCATGTTGAATGTAGATATTACTTTAAAATAAAATCTTAAAAAAAAAAGGATGCCAGGGTTGCTCACTCACTTGAGTGTCCGACTCTTGGTTTTGGCTTAAGTCATGATCTCAGGGTATTGGGATCAAGCCCTACATCAGGCTCCATGCTGAATGTGAAGCCTCTTTAGGATTCTCTCTCTCTCTCTCTCTCTCTCTCTCTCCCTTTCTCTCTGCCCTTCTCCCCTGCTCATGTGCACTCTCTCTGTCTCAAAAGAAAAAAACAAAAGAAAAGAAAAGAAAAAGGAAAGAAAGAAAGAAAGAAAGAAAGAAAAATAAAAAGCAAAGAAAGTACATTGAGAGCCATGAAAATGAAGACAGAACATACTGAATCTTGTGGGATTAAGCTAAAGCAGTGCTCAGAGCTAAACTTACCATTGTAAATACCTATAATTAAAAAAAAGAATCATCTCAAATCAACAACCCAATCTTTCACCTTAAGAAACTGGAAAAAGAAAAATAAATGAAGCCTAAAGCAAACAGAAGGAAGGAAGTCATAACGATCAGAGTGGAGAGTCATGAAATTGAAAATAGAAAAATGATAGAGAAATTTAACAAAACCAAAAGCTGATTCTTTAAAAGGATCAACAAAATTGATAAATCTCTACCTAGAGTAGCCAGAAAAAAGAGGCTCAAATTACTAAAGTCAGGAATAAAAAAGGAAACATCACTACTTACCTTAGAGGAATAAAAAGGATTATAGGGGAATACCATGACCAACTGTATTCTAACCAATTAGATGACTTAGATGAAATAGACAAATTTCTAGAAAAACACAAACACTAAATATGACTCCAGAAGAAGTAGAAAACATGAATAGACCTATAACAAATAAAGAGATGAAATTAGTAGTTTAGTAACTTTTCACAGAGAAAAACCCAGGCTCAGATGATTTCACTTCTGAATTCTATCAAACATTTAAAGAGCAATTAATATCAGTTCTTCACAAACGTTTCCAAAACATCAGAGACAAGGGAACACTTACCAACTTACTCTATGAGGTCAGTATTAACTTTACCCAAAACCAGGCAAAGACAGCACAAGTAAAGGAAACTATTGGCCTCTATGCCTCATGAATACATACCCAGAAATCCTTAATCATATACTAAAAAATCAAATCCAGCAACACATAAAAGTGATTACACATCACTTTTGACCAGCTAGGATTTGTCCCAGGAATTAAAAATTGGTTTAACATCCAAACATCAATCATTGTAATATACTATATATGTAGAATAAAGGACAAAAACTACTAATCATCTGAATAGACACAGAATAAGTATTTGAAAAAGTTTAACACCTCTTCATGATAAAAACACTTCACAAACAAGGAATAGAAGGGTACTTGCTGAACCTGATAAAGTACGTACAGTACAAAAAACCCACAGCTAACATCATACTTAATGGTGAAAGTTTTCACCTTAACATCAGGAATAAGACAAGGATGTTTGCTCTCATTACTTGTACTCAACATGGTACTGGGGGTTCCAGTAAGGGCAATTAGTCAAGAAAAAGAAGTAAAATGCATCCAGATTGAAAAGAAAGTAGTGAAATTATCTCTCCTTGCAGATGACATGATTTTGTATATTAAATATCCCAAGGAATACACATGTACATAAACACACACATAATGCACACACAAACTATTGGAACTAATAAGGGAGTTCAGCAAAGTTGCATGGTATAAGATCAATACAAAAACATCAATTATATTCTATATAGTAGCAATAAACAATTCCAAAATAAAATTAAGAAAATAATTCCACTTACATGAGCGTTAAAAAGAATAAAATACTTAGGGATAAATTTTAAAAAGGAATGCAAAGCTTGTATATTGAAACTATACAACATCAATGAAAAAATGAAACAAGATAGAAATAAATGGAATCCATGTTCATAAATTGAAAGACAACATAGTTAAGGTGGCATCACTCTCCAAAATGATCAACAGGTTCAAGGCACACCCTTTCAAAATCCCAACTTCCAGTTTTGCAGAAATTAACAAGTTGATCCTAAAACTCATATTCGCAAGGGAACCACAATGGCCAAACCAATCTTGAAAAGCAACACATTTAGAGGATTCACACTTCCTCATTTCAAAACTTTACTGAGTAGCTACATTAATTGAGCCAGTGGTATTGGCATAAGAATAGACTTGTAAATCATGGAATAAAACAGATCAGAAATAAACTCTTACATTTACAGTCAATTGATTTTGAAAGGTGCCAAGACGATTGGGTAAGGAAAGAATAGTCTTTTCAGCAATAGTGATGGGACAACTGGATATCTGCATGTAAAAGAATGAAGTGGACCCCTTCTTCACAAATATGCCATGATTTACTCACAAAGGATCATAGACCTAAATGTAAGAGCAAAAACTATAAAACTCTTAGAAGACAATAAAAGAGTAAATCTTTGTGACCTTGAGCTAGACGGAGTTTCTTAGGTACGGCACCAAAAGCAAAAGCAACAAAAGAAAAAACACAGTTAAATAGGACTTCAAAATTAAAAACTTTTGTGCTTCAAAGGACACTATCAAAAAAGTGTGAAGACAACCCAAAGATGGGAGAAAATATTTGAAAATCGTGTTTCTTATAAGAGACTTTTACCTAAAACGTATGCAGAACTCATACAATTCAATAATGCAAAGACAAGTAGCCCAAGGACTTGAAAAGATAATTCTACAAAGATGTACAAATGACCAATAGGCACATCAAAGGATACCCAACATCTTTAGTCACCAGGGAAACACAAGTCAAAACCCTAATGAGAGGCTACTTCCCATCCACTGGAATGGTTATAATAAAAAAAGATAATCACAAGTTTCAGTGAGGCTGTGGAGAAATTGGAACCCTACTACATTGCTAGTGGCAATATGAAATGGTATAGACACTTGGGCAATAGTCTGGCAGGTACCCAAAAAGTTAAATATAGAGTTACCATAAAACCCATCTGTTCCGGTGGTAGATACCCAAGAGAATTAAAAGCTTATGTTCACACAAACACTTGTCCATGAATGTTCATAGCAGCATGATTCAGAGTAGCTAAAATGTGGAAACAACTCAAATGTTCAACACCTGATAAATAAAATGTGATAAATCTGGGATTTCTAGCATGATTGATATTGAGGCTATCTCTGTGGGGAAGCCTCTTTCATAAGACGGTGGTGAATATTTCAAAGCTTTTTGTGTCCCATTGTACAGAGAAGAATGAACTTCGTAGAAGATTTCTAGGTTCTGTGATTTTTGGAAAGTTCCTCAACCTTTTTTGTGCCTCAGTTTTCTCATCTGAAAAGCGAGGAGATTAATATTCCCTACTGCTGGTTCGTAAGCGAATTGAAATGATATAATATATAAAAGCATCGAGTTCATGGTGGGTACATATTAGACCTTATATAAATGTTAGTTTCTCTTTTCCCGGCAGAGTTGGTATTTAAGAAGACCTTTATTGGACACGTGTCTATCAGAGCTCTCTTGGTTGCAAGCAATAGAAACAGTACAGACTAGATGAAACCCAGAGATGTGTTGGCTCGTGAAAGAAAACTGGGAGAAGACAGGGTTGGGATGGAGGACTGTGCGACTGACCTCAACGATGCCCTGAGTCAGGGCCTTAGAGGGGACTCTCTCCATTTCTTGTCTCTTCGTTTCCTTACATGTTGGCTTCATTATCTTTTACTATACTCCAGTTTCTTCCACATGGTGGGAAGTTCAGCCCCTGGTGCTTCTGGACTTGCATTCTGCCACCTTGGCCCCCCACTGGGAAAAGACTCTTTTCCCTTAGCAGAAAGTCTTTGGGAAGGACTCTGGTCGTCCCAGCTTGTGCCATGCATCTACTCCGGAGGCCAGGTGTTTGGGTACTCGGGTACTTAGATTGGTAGTTCCAACTAGAACTATGAGTTTCAAGCTAAGAGGGTAACAGCTCTTCAAAAAAAGAGTGTGCTGATCTGAGCAAGTGAAACAAAAAGTAACAAGCACTGGCATTTGCGCTCATTAGGCGCTGATGAAGTGGAAGTAGTCCAGATCCTATGGACCTGATTTCAGCCTCCATTCATCATCCTGGCTGGAAAACCTTGTGCAGTGAACAACTTGTACAACTGTGCATGGTGGCCCTGTGCCCCCAGATCTCCACCTCCATCCCAAGTGGCTGATGAGTAGGATCCCAGAGCCGGCTCTATGGGCAAAGAGTTTGTGGTTAGGGGTGAAGCCCTCACCCAGAGTGGGAATACCATGCAGCTAGGTAGACTATCTAAAGGAGGTTAGCCAGCGAGAGCCACCAGAGACACAGAGCTCAAAACGCAAGGCGGTTGGCAGATTCCCAAAGGATTTGTTAGGTGGGAGGGCCCAGCTCTAGCTGGCATTTTAGAAGAACCCTGTGACCCAGAGTGGGCAGAGATGGAGCCCTCTGCCCTGCAACTCACCTTGGCTGCAACCAGGTCCCCATGGGACTGTGATTCTAACTCAGGACCTCCACCTGAGAGCCGTGCAAACGGGCATGGCAAGCAAAACCCCTGGGCTCCAGCCCACCAGCCGTATCCAGATTGCCCTTCTACGAGGGTGGGCTGGAGGGAGGAGCCCTCCGGTGGGGAGAAGGGGTTCTGTTGGCAGTAGTAGCCATTACAGCAAGTAGCAGCAACAGCACAGAAGCCCCTGGAAATGGTGACAAATTCCCTGAAGTGTCATCTGCCTTCTAAGTTGAACTGCCCTAGGAAAATAAATGGGAAGCTCCCATCGGTTAATTGAACCTCTGGTGCCCACTCGTACGTGCGATTTTGCAGAGTCCTCAGTGGCTTGCAGAGGCTGTCCCTAAATTTTCCTTTCAACAGCACACTTTCCCTTTCTCTTAGATGTCGCACGAAAAGAACCGGGCTGCCCGAGAACGCTTTCCAGGTCAGACTGTTGGCTGCTTCTTCCCTGTAGCTAAATAAAGGACCATCTTCAAAGGACGAGAAGGCGAGTCCATCTGGTCTCCGTGATTGCACTGGTCAGGGGAGTCCCAGCCAAGTCCCAAGCTTTCGCTATGTGGACAGTCAGCTCATACCACCCAGAATCTACATCTGGCTGCCAAATGCACCTTGCTCTGGCCACCCACATGCACGAGATCCAATGAGCAACAGCCTCCGCATTCTCCTGGCTGAACAAAGAGGGCGATTGCCACAAGCAGGGCTATTGTTCAGTTGGCATTGGCATCAAAGGCCCAGGCCAGCTCCCCTTTGTCTGTCAGCTGCTATTCAGAAGGAAAAGAGAAGAAAAGCAAACCAATAGGTTTCTTGGAGAGAATCATCTGTGGACGTGGGACGTTTGCTGTAGTGCTGCGCTAACGTGATTGTAATAACAACTTGTAAAGCCTACTTAACATGGAGAGCCTTACCAGCCCATATTCCAAAATGTCACGGTGCCTGCTTATAACGGGCATACTGTTTCCCGGATTTAGAGCTCTTTAGACTTGAGTCATCCCTGCCTGCTTCTGTGTGACAAGGTCTGGGCACGGCGTTTTGGAGCACATTGTCACAGGGATGGTAACCTTTTTACCCTACGTCAGCATTAAGAACATGGCGTCTTGCCTTCAGATAACATTCTGCAAGAGACTCTTCCGCAGAAAGCCAGATTTTTTCTCACCTGGCTCTTTGCCCGTCTCAGGCCACCAACAGCAATGGGCTTTTGACACCTTCACATATGTCAGGTTTTTTTTCTTCTGACTCTTTCGCCCGCACTGGAGGATGAAGGGTCAGGCAGATACAGTCCTCCCTGGCAGGCAGGAGTATTGTTTTGTGTGCGGGTCAAAAATTTTATTTGTATTATGAGATCTTCCTGACACGTGGGAAAAGAACAGGTAATAAAAATAACGAACGTGCGGTTTCCGCCTCTAGGCTTGAAAAAAATGACAAAACACCGGTGTCCTGTGCACCCATTCTGATCGCCTTCCTCTCTCCCCCCGGCTCCTGGGGTCATTACTCTCCTCCCATGTTGGTCATGCCATGTACTCTGTGGGCTTTTACAATGATCCGTACACCATGTAGGGTTTTACATGTTTCGAAACTTTGTGTAAGTGGCATTAGGTTACAGTGCAATTGAAAATTATGCTTTGGACTTGCCCAAGGCCGTACGGAGGGTACTGGTTGATCTGGCTTTCGCGGCTATACAGTTAGTAAGAATATACTAAGACCCGCTCGTGTGTTTTCCAGGTGAGGGACATTTAGGCTGCTCCCAGTTGCGTGGTATAACATCAATACACAAAACATCAATTATATTCTATATAGTAGCCAAGAACAATTCAAAAATAAAATTAAGACATAATCTTACACACACTTTGTTTTCTTTTTTTTTTTAATTTTTAAATGTTTTTATTTATTTTTGAGAGAGAGAAAGACAGAGCATGAGCAGGGAAGGGGCAGAGAGACAGGGAGACACAGAATCCAAAGCAGGCTCCAGGCTCTGAGCTGTCAGCACAGAGCCCGACACGGGGCTCGAACTCACGGACTGTGAGATGGTGACCTGAGCCGAAGTCAGACGGTCAACCGACTGAGCCACCCAGGCGCCCCTAAACATTTTGTTTTCTTTCAAACACTTCTGTACTGAGCATTCTTAGGCAGGAGTACTTTATTAACATTTTTTTAGGACCGCTGGTGTGTGGTGATAACACAAAGCAGCCAGACTTTTATTCAGTTTCGTATTGTTTTTCAATTTGGAGAGACAATGCACTGTTGTTGATCCAAGCACCCAGGGTGGATCCCGCCCACCAAGGCTCTAGATTCTCCACTGATCTCTTGGGCCATCTTTCCATCTACTTCCTGACCTGTGCCTGATCTCTTCAGCGACTGTTTCCTGAGGTCAACTTGACCGCCATCTCTGATTCCTTGTACCAAGTCTCCTTTCCACTGGACTCTGGCTTCCCTTGCTCCTTTGATTATACAATTTCCAGCTATTCTAGGTGAAAACCTCACACAATCTCGCCCCGGATCCTGTTCCTGTGGCTTTGGATGCTCTTGGCAAGCATCCCTGCTGGATTCCTCAGGTCCCAAAAATAGAGTTTTCTCTGAATCCCCGATGCGCCTCACAGGGATTGGTGCGGAGAAAATGCTCAGTGATTGAATGATTTACTGAATAAAAAGAGAGGGTAAAATGGAATTTGATAGATGTGGTATAGGTTGGGGTTCCGTAAGATCCTTCTAACAATACAAGTAGATTGACTCTCACTGAGTGGAGAAACTTTTATGGAAACACTATGGCACGTAGCCAAGTCATTTAAGAGAGCATAATAAATCTGATGTTTCCTTTCACCTGACTGCATTCCTGAAGAATATTCAGTGTTCAACACCCACACATACATACACACTCAGAGGCATACACACCAACACTTCCATTTCCTGAAAAGATTCAGTGATAATCTATTTTAAGTGCTGCTAAGCAATTTAAATAGAAGACTACCAAGTTGTCTTCCGAAGTAAACTGTTATCGAAGTGTAACAAACAGGGAGTGCACAAATCATGAGTGAGTCAAGTGAATAGGCATAAACTAAACTCACCTGGTAATCATATCCTGGAACATACCGTCTCCCAAAACCCCATTCGTGCTTCATCTCAGTCACTACATAATCTCCCTGAAGGTAACCACCATTCTGATTTCCAGCACTGCTAGATTAGTTTCGCTTTGTTTAGAACTTTACGCAAAGAGAATCATACAGCATCTACTCTTTTTTTTTTTTAATTTTTTTTTTCAACGTTTATTTATTTTGGGGACAGAGAGAGACAGAGCATGAACGGGCGAGGGGCAGAGAGAGAGGGAGACACAGAATCGGAAACAGGCTCCAGGCTCCGAGCCATCAGCCCAGAGCCCGACGTGGGGCTCGAACTCACAGACCGTGAGATCGTGACCTGGCTGAAGTCGGACGCTTAACCGACTGCGCCACCCAGGCGCCCCTTACAGCATCTACTCTTTGCTGTCTGACTCCCTTTGTCCAACAGTAAGTTCGTGAGATGTATCCAACTCACCTGTATTAGTCACAGGACTAATTCATTTTCATTGCTATCTAGTATTCCATTGCATGAATGTATCACAATTTGTTCATATTACTGTTGATGGGCATTTGGGTCGTTTCCAGTTTTTAACTGGAATGAATCGGGTTGCAGTAAGTATTCGTGTCTATGTTTTTTTGCGGGTGCACACGCGCACACACTTCTTTTGGGCAAACACCGAGGAGTCAAGTCGCAGGTACGACAGGTGTGCATATGTTGAGTTTTCATGTTGCCGAGCAGTGCCTGTACATTTTACACTAATGTCAGCAGGGTCTGCTAACTCGAGAAGCTCCTCGCCCGCACGGGCATTTTCAGTCTGGGGCACAGAGTGAAAACTCTGTGCCCTGTCTTCCAAGTGGTAGTTCCTTAGAGATCCCAAATCCCATTTTCCACTGATTCTACCTCTTTCCTGATCTTTCCGTTTCTGTTGCTGACTCCTTTTCCTTTGCCCACTCTTTTTACATGTAACCTTTCCCCTAAGATTCTGTCTTCTTCCTTTTTGCTTTCTTATTCTGTTTATCCTACACAATCCATTCATTCATTCATTCCTTCAGCAGATAGTGAGTCCCCACTACATGCTGGGGACTGTGCTAGCTGATGAGCAAAACACACAAGGTCCCTGCCCCTAATTCTATGGGAAGGGAAGCATTTAACAGTTAATTCTCATGCATGACTTTATAATCACACGTAACAATCACCGACATGAGGGAAAAGAAATGGGTGCCGCGAGAGTAACTTGGGGATTTGGTTTGGACTGGAAAGTTCAGGAAAAGCCCCTCCGATTAACCTCAGGCAGAAAGTTGAGTAGAAGGCAAAGGAATGGGTGTAGGGGAGAGAAAAGGCGCGCATGTGTGAAGGCTCAGAGGGAGGAAAGTGTGTGGAACAGTCAGAGACGGTGAAAGTCCAGTTTTGGAGCTTGAGGAGCAAAGGAGCTTGCTGTAAGTCTAGACAGGGAGGCAGAACACAGAACATGTGGAGCCTTGGAGGCCATGTCAAGCGTTTTGTATTTTATGGCAAGTACAATGGGAAATCACTGAAGAGATACAGAGCAAGTTGTCTGCAGGACCTGATGGGCTTTGTCAGACCTCTCAGGCTGCCGTGTGGGGATGGGATTGGAAAGAAGCATGAGTGGAAGCAGGGGGACCAGTTGGAAGGTTATTGCAGCTCTCCAGAGAAGAGATAATGACGGCTAGGAGCTGGGCAGTAGAGTGGAGATGGTGAGAAGTAGACACTGGGGAAAGGACAGAGAAGTATGGGCAAGATCTGGTTCCCCATCTCCAGCAGGAGTTGGTAGAGCCATTTCCCAGATTTCTGACTTGAGCAACTGAATGAATGGAGGAGCCATTCTTCTGGTTGAGGGAGACTAGAGGTGATATGGATTTGGATATGTGGGGGTGGGGAATCACAAGTTTCAGGTATGTAACAGTTTATATACCTCTGAGACACACACAGGTGGACAGGCTTTATGGACAGTTTGGTGCTGAGATATTTCACTCTCAAAAATTTGGTTTGCCCCAGCACCCTCCACTCATGCAAGGTGAGGCGTCCCATTGTTCAGGGGAGGGCAGACATAGTTAAGAAAAAGGTGGTAAAGATTATCCTTGCTTTTAAAATGTATCACCTAGCAGAATAATTAATGATAATAATAATAAAAAGCTGTTGGAAATTCTGCCATTTGTTACAGCGTGGAAGGACCTTGAGGGTGTTAGGCTAAGTGAAATAAGTCAGGCAGAAAGACAAATACTGTGTGATCTCACTTATACATGGAACCTAAAAACAGCAACAACAACAAAACAACAACATACTCACAGACCTAGAGAACAGATTGGTGGTTGCCAGAGGTGGGGAGGAGGGGATGCTGGAGGTGGGCAAAATAGGTAGAGATGGTCGAAAGTACAAACTTCCATTTATGAGATTAAATAAGTCCTAGAAAAGGGGCACTGGGTAGCTCAGTGACTTCAGATGAGAAAGAGCATCACTTCTCATGATCTCATAGTTAGTGAGTTCAGGCCCCACGTCGGGCTCTGTGCTGACAGTCAGAGCCTGGAGCCTGCTTTGGATTCTGTGTCTCCCTTGCTCTCTACCCATCCCCCACAAACACTCTTTCTCTCTCTCAAAAATAAATAAACATTAAAAAAAAAATAAGTCCTAGAATTGTATAGCAAAGCAGCTATAGGTAACAATGCTGCATTGTATACTTGAAAGTGGCTCAGCGGGTCAATCTTAAAAGTTCTCATCACAAGAAAAAAATTATAACTCTGTGTGTTGACAGATGTTAACTAACCTTACTGTGGTGATCATTTCACAGTATATACATATGTCGAATCATTATATTGGACACCTGAAATTAATATATATCAGATGTTAATTATATCAATTAAAAAAATAAATGAGAGCTTAAAAAGCTAAACAAATTTAGAAAATATATTACCAAAAAAAAAAAAATAGGAAAAGCAAACCCTTTTCATTTGTAAGAAAAGATTTGTGATTTCCGAGGAGGTAAAACCTGGAGAACTGAGCAGAGAGTTTTCATTTGAAGCCCCATAGGAGAGAAGATGAAAGACTTCAAGGTGACTTCCCACCATTACATATAGTAAGACAATAGGTTCTTCCAGGCAGAAGGAAAAGAGACTGAGAAGGTTTAGAAGGTGTATGGAACCAGCAGGGAGTAAGAGAAGGAGAAAGAAAATACTGCAGATGTGACATCACAGAAACCAGTGGAGAGAAAGTATTTTAAGAAGGAGTGAGTAATCCACCTCATCAAATGCTGCCAAGAGATCAGGGAAGAAGAGAACTGTAGAGTCTCTACGATCAGCTTTAACAAGATGGAGGTGCGCTAATGGCCTTCACAAGACAAGCTTGGGGCTTTGGAAAGAGCAGGAGAGAGAGAAGAGTGGAGAAAAGAGTACTAAAGAGGGATGGGAAAGTGGAGGCATCTTTTGTGGAGGGTAACTCTTTGTAGGAACTTGGATGTGTGGGGGGATGAGAAAGAGCATTATTTGGAGGATTGGAGATCGCAAAGAGAAGGTTTTCCTACGATACAACTTCCTCAAGCATGCTTGTGACTAGATGGACAGGATGGAGATATAGGAACTAAGTCCCTGAAAAGGGGGGGGGGGGGGAATGGGTCCTTCCACACTCCTGACTGCTCTGGTGGCTGTGAAAATTGGCTGCCGGCAGAGCATGGCTGACTGATGGCCCCAGCTGCTGTGCTTCTGGATCCACTCCTGCTTCCCTGCGGAGGCTGCCTCCCACAGGCTGTTCTCAGTAAATGGCTAAACATGGCGGGACCAGTCCTATGGCGATTTTGGCGTGAAGACTCCCCAGGGCCCTGGCCAAACCTTTCTTGGAACTGTACTGTCATTAGAGGCTCTTCTGTCCAATCCTCCTTGCTCCACTCCTTCAAAGGTGCCAGACCTCCTTATGGCCTGAAGTCCCTCTCTGCCTTCTTTGCCTCCTCCTTTTTATCCTCTTCAGGAATTGCCCCCCATATAGATCTCATGCACGTCTGATCCGGTCTTCGTGTCTGCTTCTAGAAGGACCCAAACCTACAAAAGCTGCTGACGCCCACATCAGCCTTTGTCCATTGGCTACTCTCTTCTGACTGTCAGACTTGTATTTCTAACTTCTGATTGGACAACTCCATCTGGAGTATTGTGGTGAGTGACCCCAGCTTGTTTCTTGACCGTTTTGAACCCTTCAACTGAGTACATTGTTCACACTGCTGCCAGAGTGATCTTTGAAAACAAACATTTGGTCATGTAATCTTTCATTTATTTATTTTTTAAAGTTTATTTATTTATTTTGAGAGAGAGAAAGAGAGCAGGCACATGAGTGGGGGAGGGGGGGAGAGAGAGAGAGAGAGAGAGAGAGAGAGAATCCCAAGCTGGTCTCACACAGTCGTGGGGCTCAATCTCACGAACTGAAAGATCATGACCCAAGCCAAAATCAAGAGTTGGATGCTCAACCAACTGAGCCACCCAGGCGCCCTGGGTGTGTAATCTTTTAAAACTGAATTCACTTCGCTACTCACCTGCTTTAGACCCCACAGAGGCTTCTCATCATGCCTGGAATAAAATTGCAAGTCTCTACCGTGGCTTCGGTGACATCCCGCATTGTTCCCCATGCCATTTCTTAATCACGTGCAGCTTGTTGCTTTCCCCTTGTTGTTCTGTGGAACACCTTCTCTCCGGATCTTCAGGGGCCATGGCCCTCACTTGACTCCAGTTTTCTGCTCCAACGTCACCTCCTCCCAGAGACCTTAACTGATCACCCCACCTCCACCATTCTTTAGCCCCTTACCCTGCGTCATCTTTTTCTTGGCACTTATCATGCTCTGAAATTCTATTACTTATTTGCTTATTTGGGCTCGATAAATATTAAAGAACACTGATCTTTAAAGATTCCGACGGCTGTATATCATCTAGAGCAACAGAATCTGAGAGAAATAGAACGTGGGCCATGTATATAGTTTCAAAGTTCATGGGAGCTCTCTGTTATGTCCTAAGCTTCCTAAACAGTGAGCATGAATGGAGTTTGGCAGTTGTGTGCAGGGAGGCAAATAAAAGCCCTGGTAGCCATATAGCCTGTAGGCAGGGCAAGCCCACCTCATGGGGGAGAAAGTGTTCTACTGTTCATTAAGGAAGCACTGAAAGGAGAGACCTGTGTCTTGGCTGTACCATGAAGCAGTCCTATGACCTTGGGCAGGTCACTTGGGTCCAGGAAGGCAAATCGGTTTTATCTTTCATGTCATCTAGCAATTGATAGGGGCTCTGGAGGTCTGCTGTGGAGAGGATTCTGAGGCTTAGTTTGAGCTTCCTGGGAGAGAGTTCCTTGATAAATTAGTCATGTCTGCCCTGGGCACCACTGGGAGAGTCGGGCTGCATGTTCTGACTCCCTCTAAGACTCAATCCTTTCCTCCTCCGAAAGGGGATAAAAGTAACAGCTCTGTCAGCCCAACATGGGTTTTAGAAGTTCCAATGGAGTAGGCTGAGAAAATGCTATGAAAGTCTAATATAGTACTAAGACATCATCAGAATACACTTTAGTGGGGTCAGGGCTCATTGAATGGGTTTGTGTGTGTGTGCCTGCCTGTGTGCATCTATCTTCCCCCAAGGAAAAAAGAAAAGGACACGTCACTCTTCCAAGATCCTGGTTGTAGAAAAATACTCAGTTGTGCCAAGCTCACAATGTGGAAAAGTTGTCCTAATGGTGAGTAACTCCATTGATAAGCTTTTTAAGAATCTTCAATTTGGCTTTACCCCCCTTAGAGCCCATTTCTTACATGTGTGTATACACATAATCTATAATTTTTTTCAAAACAATAGTCTCTCTACAAGTCAATTTGAATTTTTAAAAGGCTGGATTCCTGCTGCTTTGGGAAGGAGAGTTTTATTTTTCCTCTTTTATAGACCACTTACAGTCTGACCAAATCCACTCCTTCCCTCTACCTGGGTGTCTTTCTGGGCTTCTCCCCTCTCTGCAGTTGTTCAGGCCACTTCAGTGAATCTGCTATTATGGATTCAGGAAAAGGCTTTGATTCGGCAAACCACAAGCTGTTACTCATGAAACTATGACAACTTGGTATTAGCTACAAATCAATGAACTTTTTAAATGCAGTCGAAGCAACAAAACTCGCTTACTGCTAAACCTTGATAAGCCCACCCTGGAACTGCCAAACCTTTATCTTAACAGCCATGTGATCTTTGCTGCTTTGATAGCCCCTTTGCCGTGTTGATAAGGATTACGCTTCTTGTAGGAACTGTTGCCCTCTCTGGAAATGTTTGTAAGGTGGCTGCAGGAGAAAAGGGAATCTCTTTCTATGTGCGGGCTGTGTTAGGTCAGCCTTCTCAAAAAAACCCATTCTTAGCCCCCCTCCTTTTCACCCACGTTGTTCTTCAGAGACAAAGTCGGAAGTGGGAATCTGTCAGGGAAGAGTTCAAGCCATGACGAAGTGCTCTTGGCATGATTCACTGGTGAGGGCATTTAGATCTTTTATTCTTCTGAGCCATTCTATGGAACCAGCCCCCTACCCCTTGCTTCCTAGCAGAAGTAGTCTCTTTCTCTCTTTATTTCTCTCTGTTGGTCTTTAGTCGATAAACTGGGTATAACTGGGCCACGTTGACATCTGATGTTTTTCCTTATCGTTATGACCCTTCATTTATGTGGGTTACTTTCCTCTGGGGTTTGGCTGTGGATGAGTTTAGCCTAATTGAGGAGAGCAAGGGGGTTAGTTATCCTGGGGTGACGTTTGGAGACCAGGACTGGTTTCCCATGTGTCATCAACCTGCTTCTGGGATGGCCTGAGGGTCCGTGGGGACTGCTTGTTGAACTGACCCTCTGCTTGTGGCACCTCTGCTTTTCACCTGATTAGGCATTACCTGAAGGACCAGAGCTTCCCGTATTTCTGTTTCCTTCCTGTATCTTCTTTTCCTTCTCCTCTTCCTCTTAGTCTTGGACACCACTTTTGCTCCATTTCACTCCTCACCTTCCACTTTGGCCGTTGCCACAGCCACCAGCTCTGTGCAGGTGAAACCTGATGTTCCTGGTTCAGCAGTGGGGCCATGGTAATGGATGCCTACAGAACCCCCTTGGCACTCATGCACTTGTGTCCCCAAAATAAGACAGAGATAACACCCCAGGGTGCAAACTTTGTCCAATGTGGATTGGGAGATGGTAGATAACTACTCCCCTTCTCCATAAATAATCTCTTTGTGCATCTTTCCTGTGGTCACTTCTGAGGCACATCTTGAATGGCTTCTCTGAAAGCCCCAGTTTCCCACAGTGGTGGGTCAAGCCTCACTGGGCCAAGCCCCAGTTTCCCACAGTGGTGAGTAACTCAAGTTTTCACCCTTATCTTGCCTTTCCTTCTATTTTGCCCACCACCTGTATCCCTGGGATTGCCTTCCAAATCAGCCACCTCCACACAAGTCCCCCGTCTAATGGTCCGCTTTCCAGGGGAAACCCAGGCCAAAATGGTCTAGAAACCAGAGCTTCAGAATGAATTCTGGAACTGGAATCACTCTATGGTCAGGGCAATGGGGTAAGTGGCACGATGACTCCTGACTTCTAGGAGTACCAGTTACTAGACTTTCATCGAGACGACAGAGGCCTGAGGGGCAAGTGGAGGGCAAAACATTATTAATACAGCAGTAGTAACATTTGAGTCATATGGGGACGACGGTAATTATAAGGATTTCAGTGTTGATTGACTTTTGTTAACTGCTTTAGGAGCTGGGATGGATATGTTCTGTGTCACCTGAGCTAAGCTGGGACTACATTTCCCAGAATCCCCTTTTCTACACAGTCTGGTTAATTTGGGCTACAAGACCCAGGTGGGATTTGAACGCAGCCATATTTGTTTGAAAATCAGAAGGTGTCTTGGTCCGCTTGGGCTGCTGTAACAAAATAGCACGGCCTGGGTAGCTTATAAATAACAGAAATTTATCTCTCACAGTTCTGAAGGCCAGGAGTCCAAGAAGATGGTGTCATGGTCTACTGAGGGCCCTCTTCCAGGTCAGAGACTTCTCATTGTATCTTCACCTGGTGCAAAGGGCTAGGGAGCTCTGTGGATTTCCACTCACTTTTTTTTTTTTTTTTTTTATGAGAGACCTAATCCCATTCATGAGGGCTGCACCCTCATGAACTTAGCACCTCTCACGGGCCCACCTCCTAATACCATGACATTGATTATTAGGATTTCAACATGTGAAGGGGCGGGAAGGCATCAGCACAGACATTCAGACCATAACAGGATACCAGGCACTGTTGCAGCTCACAAATATTGTCGCTGTTCTGCTGGCTCCTCTCATGGGTATGAAGCAACTGCTGGCCCACAGCTCTTCCAGCTGTCACCAGATCTCCTCCTTCAGCTTCTCTGCCTCCTGGGCTGGACTGTTTGCCCAGCCTGCTTTTTAGTCTTAGCACTGGATGCAGAGGCAACAGCTGTGCAGAGACTATGTCACCAGCTCACACAACTGCATGAGGTTGAAGCCCTGTAATAAATCCCATATTCTAGATCATGTCTAGTGGTTCTATTTTTCGGATCAAACTCTGACTGATACAGAAGCCCTGAAAATAGAAAATGCAGGCTCGATTCAGTTAACTGTCAACTCAGGCACGCTGTGAATGTCAGAAAGCCCCCAAGGCAGTTTTTAAAGAGATTCATCTCCTGCAGCTGCAGGGAAGACGGTGCCGAAATCCAGGCTCAGGCACCGATTGTAGGGACAGCAGATTACACAGGACAGTGAAAACACAACCCCACCAAGTCTCTTCCAAAGGCAGGGCCGGGAGAGGAGAGGGCTATGAGTTCTGGCGTTAGGACAATTGGATAGACAAGCCTGAGAATCTTGGGTTCTCCAGATTCTCCTATAACTCTGGGCTGGAAAAGCAGACTCTTTCCCTTGCAGGGGAAAGGAGACTTCTCCTGCCTGAAAAGCTACAAAATCTCATAAGTTGATTCTTGTCTTCCTTCCTTAAGGTCTTGCCACTCATTTCTTTCTGACCATGAGTTACAATCAGGTCATAGAGTAGCCCAAGTGAGGAAATATAGTCACTCCTTTGGGAGGAAACAGCATCCTTCTCCTCCCAGGTACAGGGTCTGGCTGATATGAACTGGTAAGAAGGCGGGGGGAACCTGTGAAGGAATAGATCCTGAGAAAACCCACTGGTGATGGGACACAAGCATCTTTGCTCAAAGAAGCTCTGGATGATTTCCTAAGACTTATCTTCCAGTTCACTGAATTTCTTTTCCCCAGTGTCTAGTCTGCTCTTCAAACTACCCTCCAATTAATTACTTTTATTTAGTGGACTATATTTTTCATTTTCAAACTTCTACTTAGCTAGGTTTTTTTCAAGTGTTTCCATTCTTTTTTTCTTTTTTAAAGTAAACTCTACCCTCAGTATGGGGCTCAAAATCACAACCCTGAGATCAAGAGTTGCATGCTCTATTGACTGAGCCAGCCAGGCACCCCTGTTCCTGTTCTTTTTAAATAATATTCAGTCTTGTCTAATAAATTCTATTCCTTTATATTTAAAAATTAAAACAGTTATTTTAAGGATGTGTTTTTAGAGATTGATTCATTATCTAAATTTCTTAAGAAAGTACATTCTGCAATTTGTTGCCTTTCTTGCCTCTCATGGGGCTTAGTTTCCTCATATGATTCGTAAAATACACTAGTACTTTGGAGAAGTACGTCATCAGAAACCAATTTTCCTTTTTTTTTTTTTTTTAAGATTTTATTTTAAAGTAATTGCTACACCCAACATGGAACTTGAACTTGCAACCCCAGCATCAAGTGTCACATGCTCCACTGACTTAGCCAGCCAGGTACCCCAATTTTACTTTTATTTCTGCCACCTTTTAAAATTTTGTCAGTCAGACTAGTTTTTCAACTGCCCTCAGCTGTAAATTTGTTCAGGCCCCATGCCTTTTATACTCTTGTAGGAACTAGAAAGTTCTACAGTCACTTTACATTGAAAGCATAGTTTATGTCCAGTCCCATGTAATACTTCATATTTAAATGTTCATTAAAAGGCCAAGACTTTGACTCTCTCTTGCAGCAGGTTATTTTGGAAAGGGGGTATGGTTGAGTCCTTTCTTTCTCCCTTGCTTTCTCCCTTTCCTTCTTGCCTTGCCTTTTTCTTTCTTTCTCTTTCTTTCTTTCTTTCTTTCTTTCTTTCTTTCTTTCTTTCTATCTTT
>NW_024412447.1:12507592-12542007 GCF_014898765.1 Herpailurus yagouaroundi | reverse complement strand
CCTTCCTTCCTTCCTTCCTTCCTTCCTTCCTTCCTTCCTCTCTTTCTTTCCCGAATTCTTTTGTGCTGGCTCAGTGAAAATGGTTTCTGATCCCCTGGGACTGGAGGAAAGATGAAGAGAGGTGAACATTCCTAGCCAAATGGTAGTGTGATTAGATGGTTCTGTGCTATCTGAGTGTTTAAAGTTGACTTGTTTCCCTTGGGTGTGTTTATGGATTCTTCTGAGACTTCCTTTCCCATCTGTTCTCTTCATCTGGGTGATGCACATGCCTTCAGCTGTCTCATGTTCTTTTCACACCTCCTCGGGTCCAGTGGTACCTTCAGTTTCTCTCTGCTCAGGTCTATTTATGTGAAGGCCTTATGTCAACTCTCTGTGAACCTTATGTCAACTCTCTCTTCTACATGGCCCACATTCAGTCCATGGGAAATACACGTGCATCTTTTACCCCAACACAATCTGGGGAACAGGCTGAACCCGAAGCATCTGTCTCTCCTATGGCTTGTCTGTCCACAGCCTACCAAACTGCTTCTTGCACAGGTGGGAATCAGATACTAGCCCACGTGTCTGCCATTCCCTCCTCTCTCTCTCTCTTCTCATTGTGCAAAGTGGGTCTTGGCACACCAACTCTCTCCAAAGAAATCCACCAATCCCCAAGTCCTCTCCATGATGTGGGTGAGGAATTTAAGAGTCATTTAACTAGTTCTAGCCTACCTCCTTCAAGGGGAACCCAGGTAGCTAGCTCAGTCTGTTAAGCATCTGACTCTCAATTTTGACTCAGGTCATGAGTTCAAGCCCCAAGTCAGGTTCCATACTGGGCTGGAGCCTGCTTAAGATTCTCTCTCTCCCTCTCCCTCTGGCTCTTCCCCACTTGTGTACTCATTCTCTCTCTCTCTCTCAAAAAACAAACAAACAAACAAACAAACAAACAAACAAACCCAAAACCTACCTCCTTTGCAATTTCTGCATGGAAGGCTAATGCACAACTTACTTTGAAATACTTTACCTATCAACATGGGATCTCAGCCCATTAAAGAGTTTTTTTTCTTTTTGAGGGCTCCTGGGTGGCTCAGTCGGTTGAGGGTCTGACTCTTGATTTTGGCTCAGGTCATGGTCTCATGCATCTCATGCACTGGCAGTGCAGAGCCTGCTTGGGATTCTCTCTCCCTCTCTCTCTGCTCCTCCTCTGTTTCTGTACTCTCACTCTCTGTCAAAATAAAGAAATAAACATTAAAAAAAAAAGAAAAAAAATTTTTAAAGTAGGATTCATGCCCAGTGTGAAGCCCAACACTGGGCTTGAACCCTTGACCCTGATATCAACACCTGAAGTAAGATCAAGAGTCAGATCTTTAACTGACTAAATGACCCAGGTGCCCCAACTCATGAAAGAATTGTTAAATAAGAGCCCGTCTTGAATGGGAATGGAGTTTCTTTGGGTTACTCATGACCTTGGGTTTCAGAAGTGCTGTAACCAGATGATTCCACATATGCCTTTCAAATTTCATTGTTCTAGGCTGATAGATATATCATATATATATCATATATGTGATATGTATATGATATACATATATGTGTCATATATATCATATATATCATATATATGTATCATATATATATGATATATATGATACATATATATGATATATATGATATATATGACACACATATATATGATATATATGAGGTATATATCATATATACATATTACATTCTCACTATGCAGTTCCTGCACCCTGTCAGTGCTTGTGAACTTGGACTCCACTCCTGCAAATGGTGCCAGCTTGGGATTTTGATTTCTCTCAGGTGACCATTTTACCACCTGAAACCCTGGGTAGATGATTCATCCTTCCAACCAGCCAAGGGTGTTTTTAGACATTCTGATTCTCTTTTTTCCAATTTCTCCTCCACTAAGCTTGGTTCTCTTCAAAAACTTAAAGGGCACTAGAGAGGGTGATTTTTTGCAAACACAAAAACCAAGCAGGGTCAGGGGTATTTATAAACTCCTGGAAAGACTCCAGTTAAGTCTGGCTTCAGGGGAGGCTTTTTCTGGGCACCAACAAAGTGACCGACCCTGTTATTCCCTCCTCCTTTTCTCAGTTCTGCTTGCTCCAAGTTGGCTGTGTTCTCAGGAGGGTTTGCTCCTCAGTTTGCCCAAGTTGGTACTTAGCTACTTCCATGGCAGTGGTTCTCAACCAGGGGCAATTTTGCCCCCTAGGGGACATTTGGCAATGTCAGGAGACATTTTTGGTTGTCAGAAATGGGGAGGAGGGGCAGATGCTAGTCGTATGTAGTATGTAGTATGAAGAAGCTAGAAATACACAGGACAACTTCCCTGTCAGCTCCCCTTTGACAACAAAGAATTATTCAGCCTAAAATGTCAGTAGTGCTGAGGTTGAGACACCCTGTCCCTGGTCAACATGCTTTCTCTTCTATACTTAGTAGGGAAGACAAAACCTATGTTCCAGGATTCCCTGAAAAAAAGTCCTGATTGGAGCAGTTTGATAAGTCGCAGCCACTTCTCAAAAGACATTTTCTCTCTTTTGTAACTGAAGCCTTTTCTCTTTACTTCCTTCTTTCTCCCAGATCTTTATTATGTTGACAGACTTAGCTTTTGTGTTTAAATCCTCCTAGCTTTTCTGGCCTCTTTTCCATTAGTGGGTGGAAAAGGGGGGTGTGTAGTGCACACATTTAATCACGCTTTTGCCACTTATGCGTACATTTATTTTACATGGTTGAGAGCACATTGCATACAAACACACACACACACACACACACACACACACGCACACAACTTAACATTGACTATTATGCTTTTTTCTTTTGATGCTGTATAATGGATATTTCCTCATGCCATCACATACTCTTCGTAACGAACACTTTAAATTTCCTTGTAAGAGTTCATCATAGAGATAAACCACACTTAATTACTCATTACCTATTCATTTTGGTGTCTTCCATAGTAACTATAGAATACGAGGATGGACTTTTTATGTGGTGACTTCATGGACTTTAGGAGCAAAACTAATGCAGGTCCGTGTTTGTTTTCTCAGGGCTGAGAGTGTAAGGACAGGTTTCAACAAGTGGATTCCAAATCATTAAATACCGTATTTGAATTATCAAAGGAATTTGTTAAAAATATAAATTCCAAGGCCCAGACTCTGACTACTAACTTAGAATCGCCATGTATGAAACCTGAACAAAGGTCACCCTAATCATTCTCATGGATAGTTAGATTTTGGAACCACTGATATTGTTGACCTAAAAGAACAGCTAATTTGCTCTTTGCCTAAACTCTCATTCTTAAATACTGGTTGTTGCCCAAATAAAAAAAAAATTTTTTTTTTGGCATAGCTGAATTTGAACTGTTCTTTTTCACAGTAATTAGCCAACAGTTTGAGTTGGGTCTTAAGTCTTTTCATGTTGTAAAGTTGCTACCCGCCCATGTTCATGTAACTCGTTCATCTTCCTATTAACTGTGGTAGGAAGGTGGGCATCCTATGCATCTGAAATAGAATCAACTTGTCTAATATGTACAAATTAAAATGAAATAGGATATAGAAAGCCCTATTTTATCCTGTTTAAAAATGGAATTTTGTCTGACCTAAGATCATGTGTAGCCATTCTGATTCTAGCAATAGTATTATGATACGGGTTTTGGGCAATGTTAATCATCTGGGATGTTTGCCAAGATCATCAAGTTTAGTGAAAAGACAGTCCCTGTCCAGAGAACCAAAGGCTGATGATAGACTAATAAGTGTGTTATGAAGTCTTACATTGTTCATAACTAACTTCTCAAGAAGATTTATCATATACAAGAAGCAGAGTATAAAATTGTTCCTGTGGATAAGTTGTACCTAAAACCTTTTTGCTCTTCATGCATGATGCTTTCTTCAGAGGCTTACTGAGAAGAAAGACAATATGGAATTCTGAGAATAAATCCTTCAAGTTAATGAGTTTGTAATCTTAGATGGGTGACAGAAGCTCTTTTTGAAGATGGGTAGACTCTACTTTGTGTTCAGTCCAAGGGATCTATAACCTAGAGTCATTTTGTGTAGAACTGTCAGTAAGGATTGGGGTAAATGTCTACACTTTGTCTTGAAGGTGCAACCCAGAAACCAGAAAGCAATCCTGTCTTTAAAAGGATACAAATGTACAAAATTAGATAAAATCTGGCCAAGAGATTACCTCAGTTATATCCAGGGCTATCTGGGGGAGTGCACACCATTGTTTCCTGGATAAACCAATGGTAGAGTTAGGGCTGTTCTCTTGATAACATAACAGGTAGGTAGAAGGAGAATGCGGAGTTTTCGGAAGGGAAGCAGGCCAGGGTGGAGGAGATTCCTATACTCAGCTATAGAGAATTCAGGATTCTATGAAACATGGAGGGGTGATTTTCAGACTGGAAGCTCCAAAATACTAACTCAGTTATCAGGAGTTACTTCGTTTTCTACAGTGTCTTACAGAAGTTATGTTATAGGTACCTGTGCCACCAAATCTATTAAGGCTAAATCTAAATTTCATTAAAAATGAATTTTTGGCAAATGAGAGGCTTTGAATTTGGATTTTGAGGTCGCTTCCTCTGTGTTCCAATTGTGATGTCAGCTCCCTAATTTTGTCAAGTTTTTAGTTAGTTTTTTTTTTTTTCCCAAACATTCAAATTAAGAGACCAGGTCACCATCCTTCTGGTGGCTTAGATGTATTGGATGACATTCAGAAAGATGCTTAATCTGCCCCTGATGAATGATTTTTTTTTATCCTTTGGATCCCAGAATTTTATTTATGAAAATTTAAAATATGGAACTTATTTTGAAGACATATGTGTTTACTCACAGCAAGATGAGATGGTAAATAGGTTGGGAGGCTGGTACTTGATGCTCGGTCAGGGCAAGAATCAACAGTGATGGTCTAGGCAAACTGTCTACTTCAGGGGTACAAGAAGTCGTGGAACTCGGATTCAAATCCAGTTCTACTTGGTTTTTGGGTTTACAGCCTTGGTTCCATTTTTAAGCTGTTTCAGATTAAGTTGGTTAGAAGTTAATTAGCAATATAGGTAATAGGGGCACCTGGGTGGCTTGTTCGGCTAAGCATCTGACTTTGGCTCAGGCTGTGATCTCATAGTTCCTTGAGTTGGAGTCCTACATGGCACTGGCAGCTTGCAGCCCACTTCAGATGCTGTCTCCCTCTCTCTTTGCCCCTCCCCCACTTGCACTGTCTCTCAAAAAAAAAAAAAAAAAAAAAGAATAAACAGTAAAAAAAAAAAATAGAAGTATGGGTAATAAGACTGAATGAGGAGTCTGGGTCAAGTCTAGGTACAATTAATAGTTTAAATAGCTTTATTGAGATATAATGTACATACCATTTAATTTATTAAAGTACAAAATTCAAGTACAATACTCACAAGGTTGTGCAACCATCATCATAATCTAATTGTAAAATACTTTCATCCCCCCCCCAAAAGAAACTCCATGCCCATAAGTAGTTACTCTTCACCACCCCTATCCGCCAGCTCTAGGCAACTATTAATCTACTTTCTGTGTCTATAGGTTTGCGTATTCTGAACATTTCATACAGGTGGAATCATACAAAATGCGATCTTTTGTGACTGGCTTCTTTTACTTAGCATGTCTGCAAGTCTCAGCTCTATTGTAGCATGTATCAGTGCTTCATTCCTTTTTCTTGCTGAACAGTGTTCCCTTCTAGGGGGGATGTACCACATTTTCTTCACCCATTCATTAGTATTGATGAATATTTGGGTTGCTTCTACTTTTTAGCTATTGTGAATAATATTGCTGTGAATATCAGCACATACATTTCTCCACATACTTACCAACACTTGGAATTATTATTTTTTACTGAAATTCATTTGTATTTTCCCTTCCTGTACCCTTCTGTGATTTCCCAGCACTCCAGCCCACTGAAACCCACTACTCTGGGCTGTTTCCCGGCTACTGTCGGACCCCGACTACACTGTGCTACCTGAGATTACTGTGTGCAGAACTCATGTTTTGGACTTTCCCTCCTCCATCAGGATATGACCATCCCATATGCTATTCCATTGTGGCTCTGCTGTGTTTGTATATTAATTTGATAAACTCATTTTATTAAGAAGTAATGACTGGTAATAGTGTGCTATGCTGGGAAATCTGGATTTTAACAGGGTACTCTTAAAGATATATAACTTAGTCTATGGGATAGATTACTTACAGCAAAATTTAGGCAGGATGAAAGAAAATGGTTGAGAGAGATGTTTTCAGCAGGGCCTAAAAGACTAATGTGATTTAATTTAGTTTCTTTCTTTCTTTCTTTAAAAAAAATTTTTTTTAATGTTTATTTATTTTTGAAGGAGAGACAGAGTGTGAGAAAGGGCAGAGAGAGGGAGACCCAAGAATTCGAAGCAGGCTCCAGGCTCTGAGCTGTCAGCACAGAGCCGGATGCGGGGCTTGAACTCACGGGACGTGAGATCATGAGCTGAGCCGAAGTCGGACATTTTAACTGACTGAGCTACCCAGGCGCCCCGAATTTGGTCTCTTTCTTATACAGCTCTGCAAACACACCTAGAATAAGGTGCTTTCAGGAGTCGAAAACCCAGTCCTCTTTCTTCCTTTCATCGAAAACCGCCCTTAATGTGATGATGGATATTACTGATCTGGTCTAATTCTAGGTAAAATCCTACTTGGCACATTTCTTAGCCAACTTCCAGCAAATTGGAAATAGTTAAATGATTCCCTAGCAGATTACAGTGGTGCGAAGTTTGGCCAAATCAATAAATCTAGAGCAGGCTAAATAAACGTAGTTTTGAAGAATATCTTATGGGTTCTCGTCTTCCCCAAATGTTACCACCTTTGGCACTGGGTTTGCATTTAAGAATACTTAGGAGTTCCTCGGCAGCTCAGCTGGTTGAGTGTCTGACTCTTGATTTCGGCTTGGGTCTTGATCCCCGGGTCGTGGGATCGAGCCCCGTGTCAAGCCCTGCGTTGGGTTCTTCACTGAGCATGGAGCCTGCTTAGGAGTATCTCTCTCCCTCTGGCCCTCTCCTGCGTGGGCTCTCTCTCTCTCTCTCTCAAAGAAAAAGAGTACTTAGAAGATCTTAAAAAACTTTTTGCCTCTTTTTGAATCCATGGGAAAATTAGGCTTTCTAGTAATTCTTGGTCGAATAAATCACTTTATGGAGTTGGAAATGCTGTTATACACGTTGCTTCTCCTCTGGCAAATACTTGGTTATCACCATGTTATGGGAGTTGGCTCTTAGGGTTCTGCTCTTCACGAGAAAGGGACCTGCTGAAAACAAGTTTGCGCACTGTATAATTTCTATGGCTTGTATTAATGCAGACAGTATAGTCACCATAAAGAAGAAAAATTACCAGTGGAAGATAAAACTGAAATACTAGTTGCATTACAATCGTATTCTAGTGCTGCAATAAATTGCATGAAGCCAATAAAGCAAAACTAACTGAAGATATTTGGCACAAACCAAAAATGAAATGGGAGTCATTATACTGTCTGCTACAGGGACATGCCTCGATGTAGTTAAAGCAATAAACTACCTGGGAGTAATCTTTACTTATTTTAAATTGCATATTCCAATTGCAAAGCTGTTTCTGGCATTTTTGCCACACTTAACTTTACTGAGCTTAGGAGAGAATTATATGCCTGAATAAGTCATCTTCTACTAAGTGTGCTTTCCTCTCTCTAGTCACTAATAACGCACTCGAGTCATTATATTGTTTATTCTGAAATTAATCATAGTTTTCTGCCATTAATTCGCTTTTCTCAAACAGACAGGAACTGAATTGATCCCGAACTCCAATCACAACTTCCTTTGTCAGTGGCTTCCCATCTTTCCTTATTAAGATCCCAGGCTTTTTAGGTTTTCACGATCAATGAGCCTTTCTCATCACTGAAGGAACCCAAATAGGTCAAACCCATTGGGATTTTAGCAGTGAACTTTTATATAGTGTTAAGTAGTTTTTCAGGAAGACAGATTATCTGAGTTGAGGGGTGATTTGCCCAGGTGTACTGTTCTTTTATATGTTAATAGATCTTTTACCTTCAAAGGAATGTTCCCTTGAGTCAGCAACTCAGAAAGCAATCCTGTCTTTAAAAGGATACGAATTTACAAAATTAGATAAAATCTGGCCGACGGATTACCTCAACTGTATCCAGGGCTATCTGGGGAGTGGGCACCATTGTTTCCCGGATAAACCAATGGTAGAGTTAGGGCTGTTCTCTTAATAACATAACAGGAAGGTACAAGGAGAAGGGGACGTGTTTGGAAGGAAAGCAGGCCCTGTAGGAAAGGACAGAATAAGCCTGTCCTTGCTCTAATCTAGTTGCATTTTGATTGTTAAAGTGCATTAACAGCGCGGTTTGCATTCAATGACTGAGGCCGCAAGCAATTCGTATCTCGTTCTAGAAATTTATTCTAGGGAGATAATCATGATTGGGTTAAATCTGTTTGGACAAAGAGCATTGTAGTAGTAAAAAGCTAGACACCGCCTTGACATCGCAGAATTTGAGACCGTTTAAGGAAGTTCTAGTACATGCACAAAGAGGGTGTGTGTCTGCAGCCATTAAATCAGCTATTGTGGAACTCGCGCTTTGGGAAAAGGTGGGTGAAATATGACCTGAAAAGCAGGTTATAATATAGCAAGAACAGGACTATGTCTTTTTTCTTTTTTTCTTTTTGGCCATTAATGTATGCATTTACATAAAGCAAAACAAATTAATGCACCAGGTTCTTAAAGGTGGTGTTTGGTAGTGGTATTATAAGTGACTTGTTGTCCTCTTTTTATTTATATGTTTTCCAAGCTTATTATAATGAATATGTATTACTTTTGTAAACAGATAAAAATATGGCTTGAGAAAAGTCCATAATGAAATACATGTATTACAATGATTATTCGGGTCTTTGCCTTCATCTTTTTAATTTTAATTTTTAATGTTTATTTATATTTGAGAGAGAGAGAGAGAGAGAATGAGCTGGGGAGGGGCAGAGACACAGAGACAGAATCTGAAGCAGGCCCCAGGCTCTGAGCTGTCAGCACAGAGCCCGACGCGGGGCTCAGACTCACGAGCGGTGAGTTCATGACCTGAGTCGAAGTCGGACGCTTAACCGACTGAGCCACCCAGGCGCCCCTTTCCCTCCGTCTTTAGGCTAGAGGTGAGCTGAGTCCCAGGCGCAGCCTCTGCTCTTTCCTTCTGGGTCTCCCTCCTCTTCTGTAGCCTTGGCAGCTTTGGAACCAATGTTATCTGTGCATCTTTGGGGGTGGGAGTCTTAGATCCCATGGGAATCATATCAGCTGCCTTTGTGGAGAAGGGGTTCATGGAGACAGTTCCGAATGGCTTCGGATACCCTATTCCTTTCCCCAAGTCACCCTTTCTTCATTGCCTTGGAGGTTTTATGGGTGGTGGGGAGCATATCTTCTAACGACTTTCGTGCCTCTTCTGAGAGAGGCAGTTGTTCAGAAGTGTAGAGAACTGCTCTAAAGTCAAAGGGAGTTCAAGTCGTGGTTCTGCGTGCCTTTGAGCAAGTCAGCTTCTCTGCACCTGTTTCCTCATCGGTGAAGTAGATAGAATAAGACTTCTTATCTCACAAGGCAGCTCTTACTATCGTGTTGCCTTTGACTTGGGTTGTACCTCAAGTATGTGAAGGCCACGTAGGATACCCGAATATGCCACCCCAGAATAAACCGCTTTGGCATACTGAGTACTTTAAACTAAAGGCACTTGTAGAATAACAGATGTAAAAAGGGCACTCTGACCTTCCTTTTTCCTTCTTGAAGGCAGGAGATCAAACTCCCTTGGGAAAGGTACCAATCCTGTGCCAGGAGGAAAGAAACATTCTTATCACCAGAGACGGGGAATCAAGGTGGAGAGGAATCTGTACAAACACACCTGGTTGAACTAACCCTTGCGTTCCTGGTCACTTTTCCGCATTTAACTACGCTAGCCCAGATCTCTGCATTTTGTCATGTTTTCACAATTTACTACTCCTCGTCCAGCCTAACATAGAAACTTTGGGCCCTAACTGCTTCTTTGGGCCTTCATTGTGCGTGTGAACGCTCCCGCGTGGGTACAAAAATTATTGGATAGAATTTGCATGCTTTTCTCCTGTTAATCTGTTTTGTGCCATTTTAATTCTTAGGCCCAGCCAGAGACCCTGCAAGGTAAAGGAGAAATTGTACTTCCCCTATAGCAGCCACTGAGGGGTATTTGCTAATTACTGACAAAGAGAATGGATATCACAAAGCAGACGACGTATTGTCTTATATCTTGTCAGGCCCTGTCTTGACTCTGACAGATGTCCTCTCACTTAATATTTAAATTAAATACTTAATTTAAGGGGGAAGCCCTGCCGGTATATTCCCACTTAGAAGACGGTGAACCTGAGACCCAGGTGCCCACAACTGTGTAGCTTCTGAGGGGCCTTCAATCCCTGCTCAGTCTCTGACATCCCTTATAAGTACTGCTGACCCTCAAGATTTACAATTAATTTCTCTTCTAAATCGTGGGTCTCAAGGTCAGAATCATCAACAGTTCTGAGCTGCCCACAATACGTAGGACACCCAGCTGCCTATGTCCTAGTCCCAAGTAAAAGGAACTAGAAGAAAATGTTCTTTGCTATGGTCAAGGTTCCTGGTTTCAATCCATCACCGAACTAATAACCTAAAAGAAAATGGTGTATTTGCATGAGACGTGTCTTCTGAATGCAGAGGAGGTGAATGGTGGCCCATTGTGTCTTCTTCATTATGGACAAAACCAACTGGCATTAATTAATTACATTTTCTTTCTTTCCTTGCAAGGTAACTGCCCTTAAATTTTTGCTACAAAGAGAGCGAATTCCATTGTGCTTCCATCAAATGTCATCCTTTAAATAGGCAGGATTTGTTTTTGCTGATGTCTTACAAACCTTGCAGTCTCGCCTATAGCATTCCTCTCTCTTGGGCCTGCCAAGGGCATCATGTTTTTTTCAGAAAGTCTGTGACATCACAGTGGGTGTCACCTTCGCTTCCTTTGGGAGTCCTTGGAAAAACCACAGCTGGGAGACTGACTTTTCCTCTCAACACGAGACTTTACAAATACCAGCCGTCTGAAAAAACAATAAATAAAAAGAAATAACTGACTCGCTTTTTCCGTCTTGTAAATCAGCCTCCTTTTTCCTAAAGTTGTAAACTAGTGACAAAATGAATTGATTCAATGTTTTATTACTCATTTACTGCAAAATATTATGCAGTCTTGGCAAGTTGATGAGGGACTATGTGACTGAGAACATTTCTGCAATAATTCGAGAAATTTTGCTAGTTCCATCCAGAGTCACTATACACACCAAGCTAAGGAGGCAACTATTACGATTACCGTACTGCCACAAGGTGACATTTATTCAAGGACTCAGTACGTGCCAGGCATGGTCTTTCATTCAGTTCTCACAATTACCCTGTTGTGGCCTATTCCATCTAGGCACCCCATCCCCCCAACGTGGGGCTTGAACTCAAGACTCTGAGATCAAGAGTTGGACGCTCCACCTACCAAGTGCCCAGGAGCTCCAAGTCACTATTTTTATTTTTTAAACCTTATTGTCTACAGGAGGAAAGGGAGGCTGTGTAAAGCTTGGTGAATTGCCCAAGAACATCACGCTGCCAGTGTGAAAACGGATTCTGTAACTCGTCCTGCCTATCTGTCAAGGCCGGTCTTCCTCACCACTGTATCATAGCTTTGCTTAGGAGTGACTGCAAGATTATACCACTCAGGGGCGCCTGGGTGGCTCAGTCGGTTAAGCGTCCGACTTCGGCTCAGGTCACGATCTCGCGGTCTGTGGGTTCGAGCCCCACATTGGGCTCTGTGCTGACAGCTCAGAGCCTGGAGCCTGTTTCGGATTCTGTGTCTCCCTCTTTCTCTGACCCTCCCCGTTCATGCTCTCTCTCTCTCTCTCTCTCTCTCTGTCTCAAAAATAAATAAATGTTAAAAAAAAAAAGATTACATCACTCACAGCCCGTGTTGTCGATCTGGCTTTGGACATGTGAAGCGCATTGTTCCCTGAAGGAGCAAATTCTAATTTCAAGGCTGAAATTAGAGATGGATGGGGACCTTCTATTTCTTGTGTGTCACACGATCATTTTTCAAAAGAGCTTTGTGTCGGGAGAAGTCTATCGTCACGTTTGAAACGGTTTCAAACTGAATGTGGAAATGGGAAGGCTCGACCATGTCAGGGTGTTTTGACCATGACAGCATCGGAGGGGGCTTGGTGTATGTCGCCTGCCACTGTTTCCTGTTCAGTCCCAGCTTCTGAGGTGGGGCCTAGAGTTCATTTTGCTCCATGGCTGTTTGCAGCCAGATCTATTGACAGGCTCATACCACAATCGCGGTCTGTCCACTTGGCCTTTCCCCATAGTCCCTGTTTGGTTTCTAAGACACTCATCCTTTCAGTTATTTCATTTTACTTTTATTTATTTTTAAGTTTATTTATTTATTCTGAGAGAGAGAGAGGGAAGGAGAGAGAGCGTACATGAACGGGGGTGGGGCAGAAAGAGCGAGAGAGACAGAATCCCAAGCAGGCTCCGCACTGTCAGTGCAGAGCCCAACGTGGGGCTCAAACTCACGAACTGTGGGTTTATGACCTGAGCCGACCCCAAGAGTCCGTCGCTTAACTGGCTGAGCCACCTAGGCACCCCTTATTTATTTATTTATTTTTTACTTTAGAGAGAGAGCATGGAGCGAGCCGCCCAGGGGCCCCTAGATCAGTCCTTCTTTTCCCTACCCCCCTTCATACATTTGTAAAACATTTCAATTCTTTTGTCAGAGTCTGTGTTTCATCCTACGAGCTCCCCATCTCCTGGTTGACTTAAAACAAATCTGCATACATTGAAGTTCACTGTTTGTGATGGAAAGCTTTATGGGTTTTGACAAATGCATAATAAAATGCACTTCCTGCCCCATTTCCATTCGGAATAATCCTACCATCCTAAAATTACTCTACGTGTCCCCTTTGTACTCTCATCCTTTCTCCCCCCACGGTTTTGCTTTGCCTGAAACTTACTTTTGCTCTTCCAGGGGTGTCTAACTCCTCCAATTAAGGATGGCTCGGGCACCTTCTCTTCTGTGAATTCCTTCCTTTGCATTCCTCCCTCCTGATCCCACAATGCATGCATTACAACCCAAACATCATCATTACGGAGGTTCCTACAGCACTTTGCTATTACTTCTATTATAGAATTTATTTTATTTTTTTTTAATGTTTTTTTTAACGTTTATTTTTGAGACAGAGAGAGACAGAGCATGAATGGGGGAGGGTCAGAGAGAGAGGGAGACCCAGAATCCGAAACAGGCTCCAGGCTCTGAGCGGTCAGCACAGAGCCCGATGCGGGGCTCGAACTCACGGACCGCGAGATCACGACCTGAGCCGAAGTCGGACGCTTAACCGACGGAGCCACCCAGGCGCCCCTAGAATTTAAATTTTATAATGAGAATATTATGTGAGGTTTTTTTTTTGTCTTCCCCCCTCCATAGTCAGCTCCTGGGGACCAGAGACTATGCTTTATTCACTGTTATTTCTCAAGAGCTTGGTTTACCGTTTATGCTCATTAAATGTTTGTGGTTTTCTGAATTGGATACGTTATAGCTAATATTCAGATTAACCAGCTAATTAAACTGAACAAGTATTTATTGAGCACCAGATAAGTTCTTGGCAGTTTAATAGGTGCTGACTGTGAGGAATACAAAATGAGCACTGTATTTTCAAATGTCTGTGGGCTGATAATGTCATTGAAACAATAGTTAGTGGTTGATACCGAGATGTGTTTGCGGTCGGGAGGTTGGGGCCAGGGATGAGATGTCCTAGTCTGGTATTTTGGCCGGGTGAAGTTTCAGTGATCCAGAATCACTGTGTTCGGGTATCAGGAAAAGAAATACTGATTCAGGAAAAGAAAAAGAAAAAGAAATTAGAAACAAAAAACCAAAGGAAACTAGCTCTTTCAATGTCTCCTCTTGAAAGGGAAAAGGACTTGGGGCGCCTGGGTGGCGCAGTCGGTTAAGCGTCCGACTTCAGCCAGGTCACGATCTCCTGGTCCAGGAGTTCGAGCCCCGCGTCAGGCTCTGGGCTGATGGCTCAGAGCCTGGAGCCTGTTTCCGATTCTGTGTCTCCCTCTCTCTCTGCCCCTCCCCCGTTCATGCTCTGTCTCTCTCTGTCCCAAAAATAAATAAAGGTTGAAAAAAAATTAAAAAAAAAAAAAAAAAAGAAAGGGAAAAGGACAGACTCAAGGGTCCCATGGCTTACCTGCCTGGCTATTTTTATGCTCCAAAGGCAGCACGTGTGTATTATATAATAAAGAATTTGTCTAGTCTTTGTCTGGGTTTCTGGCACGGAGCTAAGACCCTTGGAATTTCCCACGTGACAGCACTGTCTTTGTTATTCGTGAGCCCTTCCTCCTGTCGCACCTGAATTTATGCTAATGAGATGACTCACGGTGGGCTCCCGGGTAGCATCAGGATGTCAGGGTGGGGGCTGGTCACCAGAAAGGCCAACCATGCGATTAGAGGGTCGGGACTCGGAGCCAGCTTGACCTGTACGCAGCAGGGGGATCGGAGACTGAGTTCAATCACATGGCCAGTGACTTCATCAATCATCTTGACATCGTGAAACCTCTCACTAAAAACTCTTAGACACTAGAGCTCAGTGGAGCTTCCTGGTTGGTGAATGCATCGATGTCCTGGGAAGGTCAAGTGTCCCCATTCCACAGGGAGAGGAGTATAGACGGCCCTGTCAGACCTCGCCCTAGGTGTCTCTTCATTTACCCGGTTGGGATTTATATTCTTTATAATAAAACTGTAATCATAAGTGTAATGCTTTCTTGAGTTCTGTGAGTCATTCTAACAAATGATCAAATCCGAGGGGGTCGTGGGAACCCCCAAATTTGTAGCCATCGGTTAAAAGCACGCATGGCCTGGGAAAGCCAAGGTCTGGCTGGTATCTGAAGTGAGGACAGACAATCTTTTTTTTTTTTTTTTTAACGTTTATTTATTTTTTATTCAGAGCATGAACGGGGGAAGGGCAGAGAGAGAGGGAGATACAGAATCGGAAGCAGGCTCCAGGCTCCGAGCCATCAGCCCAGAGCCCGACGCGGGGCTCGAACTCACGGACCGTGAGATCGTGACCTGAGCTGAAGTCGGACGCTTAACCGACTGAGCCACCCAGGCGCCCCAAGAGGACAGACAATCTTATGGAAGACTGAGGACTTAATTCTGTGCTAAATTCAAGTGGCTAGTGGCAGAGTTGAATTGCAGTAAACCAGTAGGGGTTGAAATAGAATATAATATGTGCACCACCAATGAGGGAATCAAGGTTTGAATTCCAGGCTTAAGGTCAGGGAAGAGTAACGTTTGAGGGACTGGCTTCTCAAGCGTCTTCAAATCACAGCTTGTAGATTTCTTGCTACTTTTCATTTAATGGTGAAGGCAGATGGCTAGGTGCTATAGACTGAATGTGTCCCCCCTCCAGATTCACAGCACGAAACCCAATCCCCAATGTGGTTGCCTTAGGAGGTGGGGATTTTAGGAGGTGATTATGTCATGAGGGCCGAGCACTCATGAATGGGATTAGTGTCTTATAAAAGAGGTACCAGAAAGCTCTTTCCCCTTCCTCCACATGAAGACACGGTAAGAAGACCACCATCTGTGAACCAGGAAGCAGGCTCTTGCCAGACACTTGATCTTGGACTTCCAGCCTCTAGAACGAGAGAAAGAAATGCCTATTGTTTATGAGCCACATTGACTAGGGTATTTTGTTGTAGCAGCATGAACGGACTAAAACAATAGAGAATACAGTTTGTGAATGGTGAAATGTGGGCCTGGGGTGGGGCCCCTGGGGAGACCATTTCAGTAGTAAGGCTGTGGTGTGGCGTCTGTATTTACCCCAGAACGTTGATGCCCTAGGCCTGGAGGGGAGGGCCACAGACCTGTGGACCCTCCCACCTAACGCCTCATACCGGGAGGTTCCTGATTCCTGATAGTCATGGTAGCAGGTGTTTATTTTTTTTCATCTCTAAAGGTAAATGTTATTGATATTGATATTCAAATGCTGTGTCGCTGAAAATGATCGCATTGCCAAAACCCAGCTTTATGCTGACAGGCCTAATTCCGACTGAACACAATTCACAAATCAATAAACTGTTATTATCTAAAGCTCCATGCCAGGATCTGAACATTGCCCTAATTTAATAGGACTTAACACAATTCTACATTACATTTCTACCCTTGCTCTGTCAGCTCAGAGAAAGTACAAATATTTCTGAGGTCGTGACACCCTGGGTGACACACGCCTGACTCTTTCGGGTGTGATTTTGGAGACAAAATTGCAAAGCAGGAAGTCCCCTGTGGGGCCTCTCAGCCTGTTTCTCACTCGCTTTTTCCCACCCAGACCTTCCTTTGCCAGAAGAGCCTTCCTCCAGCAGGAGTTAGCTCCTGATGGTGGTCCCTTTTCCAGGAGTATTTGCATTTTAGCGAGAAGCCCTTGAACACCTAGAAAGTCATCAAGGCTCAAAGGAAAGTGTTGGAATGTTCTGGGTGGGAAAATACTCCAGGAGCAGAGAGGTGGGACGGGCCCAGCACCTGCCACTTTGAGACACTGTTACCTTAGGTACATTTTTAACTCGTCTGGGCTCTGTCTCTTTGCCTAGAATGCCTGGGTTAGAGAGAACTAACATCTACTGAGTGCTTTACAGAATTATCTCGTTTGGCCCTCTCCACAGCCTTATATAGTAAGCATTAGTGTTCTCGTTCTTCAGGGGAGAAAACTGGGGCTCAGAGTAAATACAGAAATTATTCGAGAACATAGAGTTTCTCTGAGTGTTTTTGAAACTGGTGGCCTGAGACCTCTTTGAGTTGTCCTCGTGTGATGATGAACTGTTCTAATCCCCCCTACAACACCCTTCCGCAGCGGGGTTTTGGCAGCAATGAACGGTGAGTTCTGGTACGTGATGAGAAGGCAGGCTCCCGTCAGCTTCTCAGAAGTGAGGATAGCTATGGAAGTGGGAGACACCTAATCCAAGGCCATCGGTCCGCTGGCCCTTCCTCCTTCCTCCTTGGGCATGGGAACCACCATTGTGCAGATCACAGTGAGGCAGCCACAGTCATCTCATTCCCTGTGGGCAGATTTATACTTGCCCAGCAGGCCTCCATGCAGCTGGCTGTGGTTATCTGTCCCAGTCCTGCACAATGAGACCCAGTGAATCATCTGCTGGGGACTCCTGGAAACGATAGCCTCCTCTAACAAAAATAGGAAGGTATGGCAAGAGACCTCTGTTTTCCCTTCCTTCTCTCAGTGCAAGACTTGTGTTTAGAATGGCTGCCACCATATTGTGACCAGAGTCAAGGCAACGAAGGTCACAGAGAGGCTGAATCATCCTGGTACAGCTTCTTACCAGGTTTCCACGTAGAAAATTCCTCATCCCTATCATCTAAGTCACTCTTGACCCCACATTCTGTTACTTGCAGTGAAAGACGCCCTCTCTGATAGTCCTGGTCTGCAGGAAGAGTGTTTTCTCCCAGGAATTTTTATATGGTAGTGATAGCTCTGAGGACTTTCAGGCTAGAATTTCCCAGCGGGCTGAGCCCTATGAGCTGCACACGTCTTTTAGCAGACAGGAATTCTCAGATGAAAGATATCCCACCCCTTATCCATTTTGACTGAAGGACCAGAGCACAGAACTGGCTTTTAAATCGCAGGACCCAGTCCAAAACAAGTATCTGGCACCTGTCGTTTAAATATTATAAACAATTTCAAGATAGTAACAGCAGACTATTAAACCAAGCACAAAACCCTTCGGAGCACAGGACCCTTCTCTGACTGTTCAGGTCATCTGTTCGTGGAACCATCTTTGCAAGAGAAACACAGTTGAGAATTACTGCCTCCCAGCCAGAATCCAACCACATGGCTCTCTGTTGGTGGGAAGGAGGTTTCTAGTGCCCTCTAATTCCCACTGAGTTGTTTCCTACTCGATTTTCTGGTAAGACGATCTCTTTGGAGCTTATGTTTTCTTGGCTGGGGTCCCTTAATTTTTACGTATTTGTTCTGATATGTTTTTACTCCAAACTTCCACAGGAGGAGAAGGAACCAAAATTACTGAGCCTTTTTGCACCAGGTTTTCATGTGTGTTGTGTTATCTCTTTTATCATTACAACCTTTAGAGGAGATGTGTTTTATATCCCCGTTTTGCAGAGGAGCAAACCAAGATTCAGAGGCATGAAGTGACCTGAAGTGTGGTTGAGATTTCAATCCAAGATGGTCTGTTTCCCAAGTTTGGACTCTTTCTTCTGCATGACCCTGTATCTTTCCTCCCTTGGTTCCCTCTTCCTACCTTGTGAGGCTCCAATACCACACTTAGTTTCCATGAGAGACTCTCCTCCCTTCCAAGTGAAGTGGGAGCATTATGTCTTGTTCAGCCTTCTCTGTCCACAGCAGGGGATGTTTTAGCAATTACTTTACACTCTGTTTAATCCCATGGGAGTCATTACTGTTGGAGGGTAACAATAAAACAGGCTCATTGGAATTTCCTGAAGGTAAGGCTCTCCTCTAAACAGTTTCATTGTGCTAAACAGTAATGGCAGAGGCTGTTCCTCTCCATGACAACTTTGATTGGCAGGGAAATCCAGACTGCAGGCTGGAGCCAACAGTTTCTCCTTTTGTCACAAGGATTGGGCTATGTTCCAGGCACATTGCAGTGTGAGAGCCAAAGCTGATAAATATCCTTGATAATCACCCTCCCCCAGCCTTCTAGTCCGTCCCTTCACATTCCATAAATATTTCCTGAATGTCCACTCTAATTGCTGTGTTGCCTTGGGGCCAGAGGGTTGAGACAAAACCTCTGCCCTTGAGGAGTTCACTATCTAGTGAGAGAGAAAGACAAGTTAATACACATAGCACAGTACAACAGTAAAAGTGTGTCAAAGAGGAGGTATTGATTATTTATCTGCAGGGGATCCAAGAAGGATTTCAGGATCCCTGAGTTTTACTTTGCAAGATTAGTAGCAGTTTTCCAAGTAAGATGGAGGTGAAGGTAGGGAGCTTTCTAAGCAGCTGGTACAAAAGCACAAAGCAGCATTGTGTTTGTAAGAGTTAGCTATTGCTGCAAAACAAATCACCCCCAAACCTGGGGGCTTACAACAATGATCATTGTTTCTCAAGGGTTTGCCTGTGGACTGGGCTTCGTTGGGGACCAGCTCTGTTCCATGTGTCTCTCATCCTTCTCCTGGTTCTGGATCACTAGCATATCTTTATCATGGCACTGGCCGAGGCAAGAGACAAGTGGAGACAGGTACACCGTCATTTCTGCCACACTCTATTGGCTAAAGCAAGTCACATGGCTGAATCGAGTCAAGGGCAGGGGTGCAGGTGTATCAGTGATGGGAGAACAGTGCAAAATGAAAGGGCTTAGGGTACGGATATAAGGACAGGTGAAGATTTGGGGCCATTAGTACAATTTACCAAGGAAGAGTTTCTCAACGGTGGCCCTATCGGCAACCGGGGCCGGATAATTCCTTTTTGTAGGAGACTGTCCTGGGCACTGTGGGATGTCCAGCAGCATCCCTGACTTCCAGCTGCTAGAAGTTTGTAACATCCCTACTTGGGACAGTCAAAAATGTCTTGAGGCTTTCTGAGTGTCCGTCGAGTTGTGTGGGAGGGTATGTGTGGCAAAACTGTCCCCGTTTGAGAACCACTGTAGCAAGATATGTTAGAAGACTCAAGATATTTCATAAGCATTGAAGTTTAAGATGGAACATAAGAAAATAGGTGAAGAGTAGTGAAAATGGCTAAAAATACAGCTACCCGGGTGGTGGGAGGATCCCACAGGTCAGAATGAGGAACTCAGACTCCATCAGAGGATATCAGATTTGGGTTTTGGGAAGGCAACACTGGTATGTGGTGACCCACCCATCCGCAGCAGCTGACCCCATCATTCCCAGTGTCAACCAACAGCCAGCCTCGGGACAGAGCTTTTCCGGGACACAGATGCATAGCGGTGGCGGCTCTCTTAGCCACACGGGGTGCAGGGAGAGAGGCCACTCACACAAAAGGCTCGCACCTCTGTGTGCTTCGTGTGGCATAGAACATCGGTTGATCTCTGCAACTGCATAAAAATTAATGATAGCCTTTTCCTGCGACGTTTGGCTCCTGGGCCTCAAGGAATACATTGTTCCAATAATTCCTTTGATTTTTCTCATCAGGGGATGATGCCGCTGAGTAATAGCGTTCATATAAATACTTCTTTGCCTTTCAGAGAGCATACACCCTTCTGAATTGTACACTGCAATTTAGAAATTACACTCACATGTGGAATCATATGGCTCGGTGTACTTATTAGGGAGGCTGGCATCCGTCCTTCAATTGTTAAAGATCCCTGGGTATTTCTATTATGGTGTAAATTAGCTAGTATTTTTCCAAGTTCATTATTGCTATTTTTATGTCCATTATTTATTTATAAGGCATTAGAGGCACATACAGGTTCATGGCCTTACAAGAGAAATGTCTTCTGGTTAACTTGGCATTGCAGGTTTTAGCACAATTTCTTTGGAATCAGGATTGCTTTTTTTTTTTTTTTCCTTTCTCAAGTTGATTCGATGGTTATGGTTTATAGTACAAATACATAGAGGGTGTGTCTCGTTTTTTATTGAATTTTTTGCCGAAAGGTACAGAATCCTGTGGTAATGGAGTTCTTCCAAAATGGTGGCTTTGATGGTATAGGCAACTGTTTTCACTTATGATGGCAGAACCACAATGTCTAATGGGATTCTTCCTGTTCCCACATGGAGTGATTAGCACTTGAGGGATAAGATTTAGTTGTGGGTGGGGGTGCCTGGGTGGCTCAGTCGGTTAAGCGTCTGACCTCAGCTCAGGTCATGTCTTACAGTTTGTGAGTTCGAGTCCCACATTGGGCTCTGTGCTGATAGCTCAGAGGCTGGAGCCTGCTTTAGAATCTGTGTCTCCCTCCCTCTCTGCCCCTCCCCCGCTTGCACTCTGTCTCTCTTTTTCAAAAATAAACATTAAAAAAAAATTTTTTTTAAATCTCTGGGGGCAGGGCCCTGGAATCTCTATTTTGAAAAGCTTTCTAGGTAATCCCTCTGGTTTAAATAACAAATACTGCATTAGGCTCCAAGTTTCACAAGGTCAGAAGTCAGGTAGCCACCTTATCTACCGTGTCCTAAATATGCCTAGAAGCATGCATAGTACATGCTCGATAAATATTAACTTAATGAAAGAAGTCTTAATACATCATGCTCCCATGAGTTTCTTGTCTGTAGCCTTTTTCCCCCCTTCTGTTCTCTTTCAGACTTTTCCTTAGGAGAGAAACATGCACTTAATTGAGCTAATGTGCGGTAGCTCAGTTGGGGACTCAGGGTGAGGAGGGGGTCAGGATTTCCATATCTGATGGGAACATTTTTGGCTCGCAATCCAGGGTTCATAAAAACAAAGCAAATCCCAAAACACATTTCTGGAGATAACACCTACTTCACAGGGTTATTACGAGAATAAGGGTAAAGAGTTTGGAAGCCTTTAGTGAAGTGTAGAAAGTACAGAAAGTACATGTATATTCATAAACATTACTATCTTTGCTCTCAGGAGGCAGCATCTTATAATAGCAAGAGCTCAGGTTTTGGTCCCCGACCTGGATTCAATCCTGGCTTTGTCACTTGCAAGCTCTGAGCCTCTCTGAGCCTCGGTTTTCTGGTAGTTTAGAAGAAGAAAAGAATGCACGGGATAAGGCACATGCATGTGGGGAGTTTGGTTATGGAGGGAGATATCCTGGCGGGCATATGAGCAATCAGTCTGGTTCGAAGATGCCTGTTTGGTGGAGGGCATAATAGCTGACGCCTGCCCACCCAGACACCACTTTCATTGCCATCGTTGGGTCCGGACTCCCTCCCTGCTGGATGGGGAGAGGGGTTGGGGACAAGCGATTGTTCACTGCATTTTTAAAAATTGCGGTAAAATATGCATAACCTAAAATTCATCATCGTAACCATCGTAAAGCGTATGATTTCCTGGCGTTTAGCGCATTCACAATGTGGTACAATGTGGTGCATCGCTACTTGCCTAGTTCTAGAACACTTTCATCACCCAGAAAGGAAACCCTGTACCTGTTAAGCAATCACTTCCCATCCCCCCAGCGCCCGGCAACCACTGATCTGGATTCTGTCTCTGTGGATTGGTCCACTCTGCACGCTTCAGGTAAGCGGAATCATGGGAGACGTGGCTTTTTGGGTCTGGTTTCTTTCACTTCGCATCATGTTTTCGAAATTCATCCTTGCCGCGTGTTAATTTCACTTTACAGATGAGGAAGCTGGAAGGTACGTTAGTTGTCCCAGGTCATCTGCAGCCCAAGCAGTTTGGCTTGGGCCGTTCCTCTTCTTTTTTTTTTTTTTTTTTTTTTTTTTTAACGTTTATTTATTTTTGGGACAGAGAGAGACAGAGCATGAACGGGGGAGGGGCAGAAAGAGAGGGAGACACAGAATCGGAAGCAGGCTCCAGGCTCTGAGCCATCAGCCCAGAGCCCGACGCGGGGCTCGAACTCACGGACCGGGAGATCGTGACCTGAGCCGAAGTCGGACGCTCAACCGACTGAGCCACCCAGGCGCCCCCCGTTCCTCATCTTTATGCCCTTCTGACTACATTTGGGCAGATGGTGTCCGGTAGAAAAAGGCACCTCGTCACAGTCCTAATGAGGTGACCGTGTTGCTATCCATTCAAGGCGCTTAGTTGGATTCAATTCTATGCGATAAGTGGTCTGTCGGGCTCTGGCTTTGTCCAAACTTCTAAAAATAAACCATGTTTCTGGGTCAGCAGCTGTGAGGGCCACATCCAACAATGACAATGCCGTCGCCACATTTATCCCTGAAGCTTTCCATCCTCTGCTGTCGGATCCTTCGTTAGAACGGCACTTCCCACATTTTCCACAGACTCCGATCCTGCCCGCACCAACCCCCCCCACCCCAACACTTCATGCGGGTGCCTGGGAATTCACCTGTTTAAGAAGTGACCTTAGGAAGGAAGACCTGGTCAGCTGGTACTCTCTCTCTACCACAGATGGGGAAACTGAGACCCAGCACAGGGGTGACGTCTCATGGTTCTGGATTTGGTTCCTTTGATTTCTGCTAATGAAGGGTGAAGGCCTGAGGTACCAGAGTATTGCTTTCAATAAATATTTATGTTTTATTACCTACTTAGCTCTTGGAGAAATGGTCACATCAAAGGTCTATTAATCTATGAGCTCCTGGAGGAAAAGGACAGATTGGTGCAGTGCCCTCCCAGGATGTTAAAAATCAGTGACTACAAGAAGGGTACCAAAGACAACGATGATCAGACTCAGCGCAAGGGCCTGGATCCAGTCCCTTAACTTCTCCGGATGGAGTGTCTTCCTTTGTTAAATCAGGATAATGAGACTCTCCCGCTGTTGTTTGGGAGGCCAATTAACTACTGTCTTGGAAGGGCTCAGACCTATAAACACTTTGTAACCTATTCAAATGTAAAAAGCTTGTTGACTAGGACTCTAGTTGGTGAACTTAGGCTGATAAAAGCCAGAAAATGCAAATGTTCAGGTCTGCCTTGTGAAGTCAGGCTGCCAAGCCCATCCCTATCTGCCCATAAAAGCTTTTCTTAGCAATTCAAACCCTATAAAACAAGCAACTAATGGCTCTGCATTACAAACAAGCAAACAAGCAAAACCCCCTATATGGAGTGAGTAGGAACTGGTTCTAGTTATAAATAAGGGTTCGAGGGTGTGTGTGTGTGTGTGTGTGTGTGTGTTAGTTTTTCGGAGTTCTTTTTTCAAGGTGGTGTCCAGGATGAAATAGTTTATATGGCTTTTGGATCTGCTTTTGAAAATCACGTCAATTTAAAATAATTTGTAATAAAACTCCCGTCTTTGTTCATTTGGGCTGCTGTAACAGAATACCAGAGCCCGGTGGCTTAGGAACAACATAAAAGGAATTCTCACAGTTCTGGGGGCTGGGTGCAGGCAAGATCAAGGTGCTGGCAGATTTGGGGTCTGGTGAGAGCCTGCTTCCTGGTCCATATATGGTGGTCTTCTCACTGTGTCCTTCCTTACGGATCACACAGCGGAAGGGGCTAGGAAGTTCTCTGTGGCTTTTTTTTTTTTTTTTTTTAAAGTAAGGACATTAATCTCATGACCTAATCCCCTCCCAAAGGCCCCACCTCCAAATACCATCACTTTGGGATTGGGATTTAATGCTACATAGGAAATGAGGTGGGGGGTGGGGTGGGACACACGTTCAGGTCCGTAGCAACTCCCAGCACAGAAATCTTGAGTTTTATTTGTACATAGCAATAGACCTGCACGCTGCTCCTCGGCCCTGTGCTCCGGCTAAACGAAGGGGAGGAGAAGAGAGAGGAGTTCGGGGAGGGGTGGGCCTCTGAACAACCTCACAATCACCCCCACTCACACCAGAACCCCCCACCCCGCTCCCCGCCCCGCTTTCCCCTGTGAACTCATATCTTTAACAGCTTCCGTAATTTACAAAACATTTTGACATTTCTTACCTCATTTAAGCTTGAGAACAACACGGTGAGGTAGGCTGCGCCTTTATTTCCGCTCGGTTTTACAGGTGGGGAGACGGAGCTCTGGAGACGTGCCTGGCCTTGTCCTGTCATCCTCCTTCGGGTCATTTTTATGACACCCCAAGCCGCTTCCCCCTTGTGAACGACACCGCCCCAGCGATGCCAGAAGTGACGCAGATGTTAGATTTTGCTCTGCGTGATAGATCCACCAGGGAGGGTGCTCTCCCGGATGCGGGAAAGTGACTTGAGTGTTGGGGCTCCCCGAAGCTGTGGTCTGCGGGAGGCCCATGTCTCTTGAGCACTTAGAGCATGTCTGGCCTTGTGCTAAGCTACTGGTGTGCCATATAGCCTGCTGGTTAAGTGTGAGATCGCGAAGCTTGATTTTTGTATTTATCCAAATTATTTAACTTCTCTGTGCCTCGGTTGTCCCTTCTGTTAAAAAAAAAAAAAAAGTGGTGCACCTGGATGGTTCAGTCAGATAAGCGTCTGACTTTTTTTTTTTTAAGTCTGTTTAGTTTTGAGAGAGAGCAAGAGAGCGAGAGAGAGTCCATGCATGCAAGCGGGAGAGGGGGGTGGTGACGGGGAGAGGGGGACAGAGGATCTGAAGTGGGTTCTGCGCTGACCTCATGAACCGAGAGATTGTGACCTGAGCCCAAGTCAGGACGCACGACCCACTGAGCCACCCAGGAGCCCCAGGCGTCCGACTCTTGATCTCAGCGCAGGTTTTGATCTCAGGGTGGTGAGTTCAAGCCCCGCATTGGGCTCTGCACTGGCCTTGGAGCCTACTTAATAAAAAAAAAAAAAAAGTGATAACAGTAATAACCACAACAGTGTGTTCCTCATAGAGTGCTTGTGGGGATTAAATAAGTTAATACATAGAGAAGGTTTATAAGCTCTCACTTTGGGGAGAATCCTGAGGCCACACAGTGAGGGAGCCGCTCCGAAACCGCTGACCTCTTCTTCTTCGAGACTAGACACTTGCGAGTGCCAACACGCCAAGGCTCGGATGTCGTCTATTTGTTCAATCAACCGTTTATTGAGTGCTTACTGTGTGCCGGACCAAAGCAAATGCTGAGAAGAAGGTCTTGCTATGAATAAGACTCGGTGGGGCATGTGGGTGGGGCTTGGTGACAGTAGTAAGAGAGCCCTTGGGGGCCAGGTGCACCAGCCCTGACTGTGCACCCCGGGGGCGGTGCGCCTGTTGGTGCCCGCCCTGTGGAGGACAGATAGGGCGCACAGGGGGGCGCCAAACTGGAAGCAGGTAGGTGAGCTGTGAGTGCAGAAACAGGAGGCAGCAGGGAAGATGGAGGGGTGTGCTCAGTGAGGGTGGTGGGGTTGGGGTTCCAGAACCCTCTCCTGAGCCTGGAACAGCTCCCCCTAACATTTATTTATTTATTTATTTATTTATTTATTTATTTATTTATTTATTTAAGAGAGGCGCGAGTGAGGGGCAGAGAGAGAGAGATTGAGAACGGGGGCTCACCTGAGGCTCGTGTTCTACCTGAAGTGGGACACGAGCTCACCTGATGTAGGACTCGACCACACGAACTCAGAGATCCTCACCTGAGCTGAAGTCAGATGCTTCACGACGGAGCCACCCGGGGGCCCATTTATTTATTTATTTTGAGAGAGAGAGAGAGAGAGAGAGAGAGAGAGAGAGAGAGAGAGATTGAGGGCCAGCATGGGAGGAGCAGAGAGAGAGGGAGAGAGAGAGAATTCCCAGCTGGCTTCTCACTGTCAGTACAGAGTCCATCACTGGGCTCAAACTCAGGAACCGTGAGATCGTGACCCGAGCCGAAATCAGGGGGCCAATGCTTAACCGGCTGAGCCACCGAGGCGCCCCTCCACCTAACTTTTTTTTAAATTTTTTTTTAACGTTTGTTGATTTTTGAGACAGAGAGACACAGAGCATGAGCAGGGGTGGGTCAGAGAGAGAGAGGGAGACACAGAATCTGAAACAGGCTCCAGGCTCTGAGCTGTCAGCACAGAGCCTGATGCGGGGCTCGAACCCACGAACCGTGAGATCATGACCTGAGCTGAAGTCAGATGCTTAACCGACTGAGTCACCCAGGTGCCCCCCTCCACCTAACTTTTTAAAAGGCCTATTAAGCTGCCTTCTGGTGACTCCTTTGTCCTTCAACGACAGTTAACCAGGTTTCTTGGGGGAAAGACACTTGGTATGAACTGACAAGGTGTAGGGACTGGGGGGTGTCTGCCGTCTCTTGACAGGCCTGACCACGTATCTCTGGGAACTTAATTTAACCCAGGGGCTTGAATCTTTGCAGGTGCCCGGTTAGCAGCAGGAAATCTACTACTGCCTAAGGAAGGCTCTTTAAACTACAAATGAAAGAAAGACCTGGATAGACTTTGGAGACGCCGAGGACACCAAATGTAAGCCATGGAAGGTCCGTTTGCCACCCCAAGTCTGGCACCCCAAAAGCCAGAGGTTGCGTGGCAATAGAGGAGGCTTCCCAGGACTGAGTATTGCCTTAGCGGAGGCAGGCACTGAGGCAGCATGGCTCTTACTTGAAGGACGAACACCCCGCCCGTGCCCGGCTTCCACCCAGCCTCCACCCCAGCCGGAGGCTGCCTCCCAGGGCCTGAACTGGACAGGCCGATATGCAGCATTTCCCAATTTCCATGGTGTAAATATCCCATCGCGTCTTAGTGCCAGCGACTAAAGTGACATCACTAAACGCAGAGTTAGGAAGAGATGCCTCTTCCTAACTGTTCTATAGCATTGGCACACTATTGATCCAACCCACATAAACGACCTCAAAAGCACAGATAGTAGTAACAGTAAAACGAAGTAAAATAATTAGGAAGTGATGAGGTTTAAAGACTTATTGCCTTTATTTTTAATAGTTTATTTAAAAAAAAAATTTTTTAACATTTATTTATTTTTGAGACAGAGAGAGACAGAGCATGAACAGGGGAGGGTCAGAGAGAGGGAGACACAGAATCTGAAACAGGCTCCAGGCTCTGAGCTGTCAGCACAGAGCCCGACGTGGGGCTCGAACTCACGGACCGCGAGATCATGCCCTGAGCCGAAGTCGGCCACTTAACTGACTGAGCCACCCAGGCGCCCCTAATATAGTTTATTTAACTGCAAGTTCATATAACTTAAAAAAATTTTTTAAAAAAATGTTTATTTTGGGGAGACAGGCAGAACATGAGCGGGGGAGGGGCAGAGAGAGAGGGAGACACCGAATCCGAAGCAGACTCCAGGCTCGGAGCTGTCAGCACAGAGCCGGAGGCGGGGCTCGAACCCACCAACGGTGAGATCGTGACCTGAGCGGAAGTCAGACGCTTAACCAACCCAGCCACCCAGGAGCCCCTGTAAGTGCATATAACTTGATTTTCAATAATGGATGTGCAAAATTCCTGGTGAGAGCTGGCACCAGGACCCCATTGCCTTCAAGACAAGTTTTTGTTCCATTTACCCATTTACCCATTTACCCTTTACCCATTTTTGTCTCATCGCCTGTGGGCTGTTATTACTGCTGGGGACTGGGCTAGACTTGCTGCTCCAAACTCAGACAGCAGACTATATTCTCACTAGCCTGAGTTCAGAGAGCTCCTTGGCTCCTCTTTTCAGATGTCAGGCTCTGGCCCCTTGCATTCAACTGTTTTCTGAGAGCCCCGATTCAGACACCTTCTGTGAGTCCCACTGCGCTCTTTGTTCCTTGCAGGAGACATCCGGCACTTGTAACTCTGATTCCAATGACGTCCATACCCCGCTTTCAGACAGTCCTCAAGTCTTGGTTTTTCCCTACAAGTTTCCTCTGCAGACTGTCAGCAGCATCTCCTCCGGGTGTTGCCCGACAGAGGTCAGGATCCGTCGTCCCCTTCAGGCGGATTGCTGCAGTGTCTGTCCCGGCTGTCCTCTCCTTCTCCAATCCACCGGCCCGTGGAAGGGAGTCCCCATCACCATTCTGATCATGTCCCTGCTCTGTTTAAGATTCCTCGGTGGGACCTGCTCCTTATCAGATCATTCCAGGCTCCCTGCTCTTTTATCAGGCACGTTACTTACGCCCCACGGTGGTGCAGGGCAGACCACGGTGTCACTCGGGCTGAAGGTTCTCTGTTCTTATTACACCAAGGCCACCCTCATGCGTTGGTTGGCGTGTAGCATTTTTCGTTGGTTAGACCTGCTGGCAGAACCCTCCCGACTCCTTTCTGTGACATGTTTCCTTCTATGGATTTGACTCACCTTTTGGGGGAACTTTAAAATTTTAATCAGCAGCACCAAGGGAGAGAGTGAAAGGCATAGAAGTCACAGTTTCAGCAAAGATGAGTCCGGGCAGATTCGAGTTTGAATTCAAGGTCTTTTGTTGTTGTAGCTGTTTATTTATTTTTTGAGAGAGAGGAGGGGGGAGGGGCAGAGAGAGAGAGGGAGACACAGAATCCAAAGCAGGCTCCAGGCTCTGAGCTGTCAGCGTCGAGCCCGACGTGGGGCTCGAACTCACGAACGGTGACATCATGACCTGAGCTGAAGGCAGACGCTCAACCAACTGAGCCACCCAGGTGCCCCTCAAGGTCCTTTTTGAGACACACAGGCTGAGTCTTTGTTCTGAGAGGCAGGGGTGGGGACAACATCGAGACCACTGGCTGAGTATGAAACACTGAGCCAAGTCCATGGTTTTGGCATCGCGTAGGCAAAGAAGTGAGCAGGTTTGGTATCACCAGTGACCACAGTTAAACACTGGGCTGCACAGTGCGCATGGGCGTGTGGATGGCCCCGGGGGAGGTAAGACAAATTTCCCACTGAAAAGCAAAACAAAACAGACAAAACACACCACCCACTGTAACTGTTTATAAAGCTGAAGAAAAATCGGTGAGCCCTAAAGAAATTCTTACTTTTTCACATCCCCCCCCCCCGCCCCCACTATGTGTAGACAATGGCCAAGCTAGAACAGGGAGCATTGGAGAAATAAATGAGATTCACACGGGATTCACGTCAGGATGCCAGGCCGGTCGTGCCCACCGCCCAGAACCTCCTCTCACTAGCCAGCGGGGTGTCCCCTCGAACTTCTAGCAAATACTCCCACTCAGTGCAGAGGAGACAGAGGTCTTAGGCCAGGAACAAATTCCCCAAAGCCGAGTGGTTGAAACAGTGTTCGGAGAGAATGTTTTCCCAAAAAGTGTTGTCAAGTTCTTTGCCCGTGATTTAGAGTGCATCATCTCTAAGTGTCCTACAACAATCAGAATGGGCAAAATTGTATTATTTACTGGTTCCAGGCACTATGTTAAGTACCTTATAGGTGTTATCGGTTTTATGATGCAAGTAGCGTGGGTATTAAAAACACTTAACTAGTCCACGTTGACTTTTTGATTGCAAGATGATGGGGGGGTGTTCTCGGGGCATGGGTCGGGGAGGCAGGGTCACTCAGGGGATCGGGGTGATTCTATTGGGAGTATTTTAACAGCAGGTATGAGCACGTAGTTGCGAACCGTCTGCTTACCAGGCCCTGGAGGTGGGGACTGTGAATATATTCATTGGACACATGACGTACATTAATGAAGAATAGATATGCCTTTGACTAACAGGAAACGGTGTCAGTAGCTTCAACACACACGTTCCTTTACTTTTCACAGAGACAGTAACGACACCGAAAAAGGTTGCCGAGGGCTACAGCGTTCCGGTCATCGTGGAAGGAAGCACTTTTGTCTGATTGAAACAGGTACGTTTTACCTGTTGATGGGTGGGTGAATGAACCCAGTGCGGTACAGAGGTAGAGTGGCATATTATACAGCCTTAAAACGGAAGGGATTTCTCATACCTGTTACAACATGGACGAGCCTCGAGGACGTTATGCTAAGTGAATCAAGCCGGTTGCAAAAGGACACGTACCGCACGATTCCATTTATTGAGGTAGCTGGGATAGTCTAATTCACAGACACAGAGAGTGGGAAGGTGGCTGCCTGAGGCCGGGGGAGGGAGGACGGGGAGCTGTTGTTTCACGGGTACTGGTTTCAGTTTTACGAGAAGAAAAGAGTTCTGGAGGTTGGTCGTCCAGCAATGCGAACATAGCACTGCTGAGCCACACTCTAGTTAAAACTAGTTACATGGTGGCTTTTAGGATATGCGTATTTTAGAAAAATTAAAAATAAAAACAAGAAAGGGTAGGTAGGGCTTGAGGAACCGGACAGAGAGGAGGATGGGAGGGAGAAGGCACATGAAGAGGGAGAAGACTTTTCCAGAAAAAGCTCTCCCTACCCTCTCTTGGCCCATTTCCGTCAATTTGCTCGTTCTAAGACAAAACCGTGATGTGTCTGGACCTGAAGGCAGAGACTTTGGGCCTCACGTGGAAGCTAACAAAGACAACCCAGAATAAATGTTAATGGACCGAATGGGTAGTAGATGAAAGCAGGCGGTGTTGAAGAAAAATGAACTTGGGAATGCTATGGCTGACTGGTGGTTAGCTCATCTAAAGCCCATCATCCCAACTTCTGTCTCTCATGCCTGCCTTCACCATGGAGCCCCAAATTCTTACCTTTCTTGGGTTCTCTGGTGGTTAAGAGAAACCACGGAGCAAGGTCTGACCAAGATGTGGGCGAGAATCTGGGCAGAAGATGTTCTTTAAAAAGAGAGGCCAAAATTGATGCTATGCCACACTCTTCTTTTGTGCTTTGCAGGTAGATGTGATGTCTGGAGCTAGGGGAACCATCTTGTGACCATGAGGAAAAAATCAAGAGAATCACCGAGATGCTACTTCTGACATCCCTGAGATGCCGGGCCAATACCAACTGCAACTTAACTCTGGATTTCTTATTCTGTGAGCAAAGTAAACTCTCAGTCGTTAAAGCTACGCGATGTAGGCAAACGCGTTCCTAGCTGATACAAATATGAACCTCCCCTTTTGGACTAGCTAATTCTTACTTAGTTTACAGAGAGTCAACTCATTTTCATCCAAAAATATTGGCTTGAGTGCCTACACCATGCCAGGCTCTGTGCTAAGTTCTGAGTTTTGGGTGGCTTTTATGGAATCTTGCTGATCTGCATAAAAAGACGGAGTCTAAAACACTGAGTGAGATATTCCTTCTCTGTACTCACGTAGCAGCTTATACTAATTCCTTTCACAGCCCTAATGACCTGTGCTGTCATCTCCATGTGTAAATTCCGCGTTCAATGGTAAGTTCCTGGAGGTCAGAGATCACGTGTCTGGGTAATTTCTAAGTCCCCAGTGCCCAGGGCAGCGGCTGAGACACTCGAAAGGCGCTCAGCTCATCGAGTGAATTACTGAAAGAAAATCTACCCTTTCAGGCCAGTCCAGGATCTCAAAAGCCCGAGAACCTCACTGGTTGGCTTTTCGGTGTGTTAAGGAGCCTTCGTTCTCTTTCTCTGACGCGCGTGTGCACACACACACGTGCACACACACACGTGCACACGCACACACACGTGCACACACAGGCACATGCCAGCGAGCGCTTGTTCCACTGGACCGAGCTTTGGCAACGATTCCTGTCATGATCTCACCTGAATCAGGCACATGGAATGGACCTGGGGAGCCAAGGCCCTTTATAAAACGAATTACGAACAGGCTCTGAGAAGCCGCTACAGAGATGCTGGCAGCCAGGTTCTTAGCCTTTTGGCTGCAGGGATTGGACACCGCTGGGAGGAGCAGCGGAGGTAAAACTAAGCTAATTAGGCCTGGCGTGTGGCTGTGCTTTGAGGGTGTCCCACGCTCCCTCAGCACACTTGCTGTCTCTGTGCGCCGGAGAGAGGTCACACCGCTGGACCAGAGAGCCCTGGGCAGTTTGGGGGGGCTGCCACGTGGTGGGGAGGGGGGTTCCCCAGGCAGAACAGGGATCGGGGCGGCTCTGTTAGAACGTGCGGGCTGTCAGTACAGACTGGCTTCTCGAACGAGGAGAAGTCCACCTCCTCTCCCTGAACTGAAACTTACTTTTGCCCTTTTCCATAACACTCGGCGTCCGGGAAGCAGAAGACCCCGCTGGATGGACACTCCCTACCTGCATGGGGCGCGGGGAGGGGGGAACCAGCCTGCGAATGTCAGACGGCCCAGAAGCTGGTCTCTGGGATCTGCCGCTAGCCACTGTGCACTCGGTGGTGAGTTACTTCTCGTCTCTGTCGCAGATGCCCATCTCTGCGAGGGGGTCCTAGTCATTTCCCCAAAGGCTGTTTTGAAGATGAAAGGCGTGTAGATAAAGTGCCTAGTACAGCGCTTGGCGCATAGTAAGTGCTCAATTAGCGGCAGCCATATTACCATTATTAAGGTAGGTACTGTTTAGTCCAAGGAATACGAAAGGAATACAGGCTAACTTTGTGTGTGTATGCGCGCGCGCGCGCGTGTGTGTGTGTGTGTGTGTATGGAAAACATATGCATATGCATCCCTTTCTGAACTTCCAGATTGGAAATATCTGCAGATGGAGGTTTCCTTTGGATAATTTTCAGGTCTCCCCTCAGCAGTGTGTTTTGGTTGCTAAACAGAGCTCACAGTCACTGAGCCAAGCACATGCCTCTTCCCATGCCATCTCCCGGAACACCCCTATCAGGTCGGAGCGAATCTCTTCCTTTTAGGGGACACCCGGACCCAGGGAGGTTGGCATTTGCCCCCAGGCTACCCCTGCCAAGGAGCACCCTGGTTCTCCCCTTGCAGTGTGTGGTCTCGTGGACGAGGCAGCCTTCTTCCTTTGCAACTTCAGTTGGACCGTTGATTCTGCTGGCTCGCCGTGTGGCCGCCTTCAGTTGAGATCAGCTTGTTCTTTGCTCAAAGCCAACCTATTTGCACAAAAGCACGGAGGAGCCCAGAGGTTGCTGAATGTTTAACGTTCGCAGGCAAACGCCACAGCAACCAAAAGCACTTGAAACGTGACCCAGACGAGGGGCGTGGAGAAAGGAGGGGACTGGAGGAAGAGGCACATGCAGAGTGCTGGCCGGCGGAGCTGAGAAGGCAGATACCTCTCACACGCGGGAGGACCCGCAGCCTGGTCAGGCCAGAGAAGCACTAGCCACTTCCTCTATTGGGGACATCTGCCAGGGGAACTGCCTTTGGCAGTTGGAATGTACAACAGCCCCAGCCGAAGAGCTGGTGAGAGAGACGGGCTTCTGGGTGTGTGCTCAGATGGGGTGCAGACAGGTAGTGTCTTGGAGCTAGGGCCGGCAGTTGCATCCAGATCACTCCAGCGGCTTGCTTCTTACCCTTGAATTTCCCGTTCGTATAGAAGGCAGACGGCTGGGAAGGTCCCCCGGGTGAATAGCAGGACGAAGGAACGCTTGGCAGGGGCAGAAACCACTTACAGAAGGGCAAACTCTTTACTCGTGGTCTGACTTTTGGGTCTTAGCTCGCTGGGAGTTTTCCTTTTAAGCCAGCGATAAATGTTTTTCTTCCTGCCGGGACACGCACCATATTTCCTTCTTAATTGTGGACCGAGAGGCACAAATTTACTGAATGGAAATGTAATGCTTGTGGACCGAGTTGAATTGGGTTGTCAAGTTGCATTCAAGAAAGTGTTCTTTAGTGAGGAGCAGGTACGTCAGGGCAGAGTTCTCTCTTGGCTGCTTAGGTGAAAACACAGAGGAGGATCCTGCTGTGGCTGGCACTTGCATAAGCCAGACAAATAAAACAGCTCATGTATTTTGGGAGAGAAATGCAGTTTAGAAATACAGTGCCATTCTGGATGATACCCCCAGCCCTTGAGGGAATGAAAAGAGTAAAGAGTGATGTTAGTAGACTTTGTTTGATTTTGTGTATTTTGTGGGACAAACCTTTGATTAACTCTAAGAAATACTTCCAGAATTACATCATCTACCTAGGTAGGATTTCAGTTCTTCTTCTTCTTCCTCTTCTTCTTCTTCTTCTTCTTCTTCTTCTTCTTCTTCTTCTTCTTCTT